>NC_060177.1:38542705-38693377 GCF_021184085.1 Oncorhynchus gorbuscha | reverse complement strand
TGGCTGTGCGAAGTTGCTGGATATTGGCCTGAACTTGAACACGCTTTCGTACACATCAATCCAGAGCATCCCAAACATGGTCAATGGATGACATGTCTGGTGAGCATGCAAGCCAGGGAAGAACTGGGACATTTTCAGCTTCCAGGAATTGTGTACAGATCTGTACAGATCCTTGCGATATGGGGCCGTGCATTATCATGCTGAAACATGAGGTGATGGTGGCGGATGAATGACATGACAATGGACTCAAGAACTCATCACGGTATCTCTGTGTATTCAAATTGCCATTAATAAAATGTAATTGTTGTCATTGTCCATAGCTTATGTCTGCCTATATCATAACCCAACCACCACCATGGGGCACTCTGTTCATAACATTGACATCAGCCATCTGCTCACCCACGCAACGCCATACACGTGGTCTGCGGTTGTGAGGCTGGTTGGATGTACTCCCAAATTCTCTAAAATGATGCTGAGGCGGCTCATGGTAGAGAAATGAACATTAAATGCTCTGGCAACAGCTCTGGTGGACATCCCTGCAGTCAGCATGCCAATTGCACGCTCTCTCAAAACTTGAGACATCTGTGGCATAGTGTTGTGACAAAACTGCACATTTAAGAGTGGCCTTTTATTGCCCCCCCCCCCCCACCATCACAAGGTACACCTGTGTAAGGACTCATTCAGACTCAGAGTATTGGTAAACTATATTTTCAGAGTAGCTTCTCCCATACTGCTTACAAAAGGCAGAATGTTTTTACCCAAAACTAAATATGTGTTGATATTAGTTGACAGAAATCTTTACTTCAACATTATTGTGAAGTAAAAACTGCGATTGACCTTTACTGAGAAGGATCCAGAATGGTCCTTTTATTGGATGCAACTTAGGGCTTTTAGACATGGCCTGATATCCAGACCCTGTTTTCCTAACATTCCACTCCTTTGTACTCGGTGTCATGACAAACATGTAATGACAAGGAGTGTAATGATAACTCAGGCTGGTGCCCAGGCTATATACAAGATGTGATGATGATTGGGAAGAAATGAGTTGGGTCCAAATCCAGAGCCATTTAACGAGGGGCATTTCGTTGTGACGTTTGTAACAAATTAAAGGAGGGGTAGAAAGAAGAGAAGACCTTGACAGTGCAGACAAAGCCAGCAGGTGCAGCCTGTGAAATTGACAGGAAGTAATGGAGCATTTTCTATGTAAATGAGGAGGAGGCCCTCCCACATAGGTTTTTTATAAATTTCAGACAGGTAAGAATCATCGATGAGCTTCTGTAATAATAGGCCAGTCACAGATCACATAAACTGATGTGAAAGAGAAGGGGGGAATGGGATGGGCACACATACACACACACCTGCGGGGACACACACTCACGGAGGCAAAGTGCTCCCAAGTTCTCATGAGTGAGATTGAAAGAGTGGAGAAATGAACGTCAACAAATGGGTTGTGGCGCACGGCCATGCCCGTTTCATGCACGTTAGAAGGAGAGGCAAACATTTCAGCATAGCAATAGTAATAACTGCAAAAACCTCGGACATTATTGTGAGTTGCTTCATTAAACGTTAATGAGAAAGCACCCCTTGGGAGAAACAAAGGCACATATATCGACTAGAGGTCGACCGATTAATCGGAATGGCCGATTGATTAGGGCCGATTTCAAGTTTTCATAAGAATCGGAAATCGGTATTTTTGGGCGCCGATTTGCCGATTTAAGAAAAAATTTTTTTTTTTTTTTAACTAGGCAAGTCAGTTAAGAACACATTCATATTTTCAATGATGGCCTAGGATCGGTGGGTTAACTGCCTCGTTCAGGGGCAGAACGACAGATTTTCACCTTGTCAGCTCGGGGGATCCAATCTTGCACCTTACAGTTAACTAGTCCAACGCAATAAAGACCTGCCTCTCTCTCATTGCACTCCACAAGGAGACTGCATGTTACGCGAATGCAGTAAGCCAAGGTAAGTTTGTAGCTAGCATTAAACTTATCTTATAAAAAACAATCACTAGTTAACTACACATGGTTGATGATATTACTAGATATTATCTAGCGTGTCCTGCGTTGCATATAATCTGACTGAGCATACAAGCACACAAGTATCTAAGTATCTGACTGAGTGGTGGTAGGCAGAAGCAGGCGCGTAAACATTCATTCAAACAGCACTTTCATGCGTTTTGCCAGCAGCTCTTCGTTGTGCGTCAAGCATTGCGCTGTTTATGACTTCAAGCCTATCAACTCCCGAGATGAGGCTGGTGTAACCGAAGTGAAATGGCTAGCTAGTTAGCGCGCGCTAATAGCGTTTCAAACGTCACTCGCTCTGAGCCTTGCAGTGGTTGTTCCCCTTGCTCTGCATGGGTAACGCTGCTTCGAGGGTGGCTGTTGTCGTTGTGTTCCTGTTTCGAGCCCAGGGAGGGCGTGGAGAGCGATGGAAGCTATACTGTTACACTGGCAATACTAAAGTGCCTATAAGAACATCCAATAGTCAAAGGTTAATGAAATACAAATGGTATAGAGGGAAATAGTCCTATAATTCCTATAATAACTACAACCTAAAACTTCTTACCTGGGAATATTGAAGACTCATGATAAAAGGATCCACCAGCTTTCATATGGTCTCATGTTCTGAGCAAGGAACTGAAACGTTAGCTTTCTTACATAGCACATATTGCACTTTTACTTTCTTCTCCAACACTTTGCTTTTGCATTATTTAAACCAAATTGAACATGTTTCATGATTTACTTGAGGCTAAATTGATTTTATTGATGTATTATATTAAGTAAAAATAAGTGTTAATTCAGTATTGTTGTAATTGTCATTATTACAAAAAAAAATGTTTTTAAATCGTCCGATTAATTGGTATCAGCTTTTCTGGTCCTCCAATAATCGGTATCGGTATCGGCATTGAAAAATCATAATCGGTCGACCTCTAATATCGACATGCTCTGAACATTTGCAGTATCCACCAGCTTTTTAAAGTTTCTCAGCAAGTGATACAACCATGTCTGTTAGTCTTAATTTATCATAAAAATTGAACCCACATTTACAAAGGAAACATTCTAAAACACCAGGAAAACTTTGGAAAATAGTCGCCTAGTAGCCGAGTAATGAGGAAAAATGTATCCTCTTTTTGAGTCCCGAGGGAGAATCAATTGCATGGAGAATTGAGCCATTAAAAAAACTTAAATGACTGAGCAACAGCGGAAAATGGATGAGTGGACAGCAGCAGGCAGCTTTGCAGCTTAATTGTTTTTCAATACTCTCGTTTAGTGTGTGTGTGTGTGTGTGTGTGTGTGTGTGTGTGTGTGTGTGTGTGTGTGTGTGTGTGTGTGTGTGTGTGTGTGCGTGCGTGCGTGCGTGCGTGCGTGCGTGCGTGCGTGCGTGCGTGTGTGCGCATGGATAAAATCACTGGGGAAGCCAAGCCCCTCCCCCCAAAAGCAATTTTGTGAAAATTGTGTTGTTTGCTCTATAACCTGTTAGTTCATATGCCTTGCGACTGTGATATATATTATAGGCCTAAAGACCGAGACAATATGAAGACACAGTGGCCTAAAAAAATGCAACCACAGCTTTGTTTCATCACAAAACTGGATAACAACCTCTGTCCAGTGAAGTCCACAAAGCATATTGCATGTCCAGTAACAGACAGTTACACGAATTACAGCATGGAAAAGCAAGTTCATGTTTCCGACATTTTCGGACCACTAAACAACTATTGATTGAGAACCACAGAGAGTTACCACAAGTCGCAAAGGAAACAGGAGCTGCCTCCACTATTCCAACACCATTTCAACATCATCAAATAAATCACGGACGCTTAGTCTAATACAGTGACAACAAAAAAGATACCAAACACAATTTAGTCCAATCAACGTAAGCTAAATATGATGTTGCTGTCCATGGTTCTGATTTGTGTGTGTGTGTGTGTGTGTGTGTGTGTGTGTGTGTGTGTGTGTGTGTGTGTGTGTGTGTGTGTGTGTGTGTGTGTGTGTGTGTGTGTGTGTGTGTGTGTGTGTGTGTGTGTGTGTGTGTGTGTGTGTGTGTGTGTGTGTGTGTGTGCTTTCGTGCAAGTAGAAAAACATGTTGACTCACCCTACTTGTAGAGAAATGCCAATGCCATCCCCCTCTCTTTCATGTTGATGAAATGGTCTATCACTCTGTCATACAGTACACGCTATTATTTTTTTGTTGTCCTAGGCTACCTGTCTAAGATGCTTGCTCGCTAGCTTAATTTACATTAATGGCCAATGATAGTTAGTTAACATTAGGCTTCTGCATCCAGCTACAAATTGAACTTCCATCCACTCAGCCCAGGGGCACAACAACGTATGAATTAATGGTTGGATTAGAATCGCCATTATAATCATTGGCCTATATGGAGATTTAAGTAAATCCACAAGTCGAAATCCCTATCTCCATCCATGGCTAATTTAGGAAAAGGACACTTTTATCTAGCTAGTTAGCCACCAAAGGACAACAACACAATGAGATACCACAAATAATGTGTATTTTGTCTATGATGTATGCTCTCAATGGGATTTGATAGGAATGATACCAAAATCCAAGGTGGCTTCCCTTAACACTTTTTTTTGTGTGAACCAGGACTATTCACAGTTGAGCTCGCTCCGTTTAGCTCAATGTCGATTGGCTAATTGTTTTAATTTTTTTATCAAGGGAGGCCAAATGCTCGCTGGCTTCCCTTGCCTTCAAAGCAAAAATGTCATACTCTTTGGACCAGACAGCATCCTACACGTAGAGAGACAGAGGGTTTTCGCTCGCCTTGATCCTTTCTCCTGTGAGATACATTCAGCCTCTTGTGAATTTTAGGCCAATTATGAAACAAAGAGAGACGAAAGATACAATAATTGTATGTATTTTGATTGGCTTTCCTTTGGATCCATGAATACACGCCACTGTGTGTGTGTGTATCACGGTCAAAGTTACAGGGAGATGAATGAATTGGTAATAGGATTTACGACTGAAAGTATGCTGCAAGTCTCTCAGAATCAACCTCTGCATAAACTGTGAAATCCCGTTGCCTAATTAACTCGAATATTTAACATGCAAAAGCTAAGCAACGTCAGTACGACAAAAATGCCTATTGCCTACCCGTTAATTCTACATTAGCCAATCTCCATTATCCCAACCAGTCGGACCCGTTGGTGCCTGTTGGGCTTCTCCAAACCCGCGACGAAGAACCGGAGAACACCTGTCCACTGCAACAAACAGCGCGTACTCGGAGTTCACCAAAACTAAACAAACAAACGGGTCTTACCTTGAAGGTTTTACCCGTTTCTGTTTTTTTTAGGAAGAATGTTTTATTCCGTTTCGCCTCCACTGACAATCCTCAATCGTTTGGCGCCGCCAGCACTGGCGGTGAAACTTCCTCTCAAAGTCGGCGTTGCTCTGTGGACGCTGGCTTAAGTGGGGACAAAGAGGATGAAGGGACAGGGCTGTTTGAGAGGAACTCCGAAGCGTGATGTAATTCAATAAGCGGCGACAGACACCCAGCGCTACTTTTTTTACGCACAACTCTCGCGCGCTTGGCAAGCTGATGAGGAGAGGTAGGCACCTACAGTGAAAGAGAGCGAGACCAGGAGAGAGAGAGAGAGAGTGTGAGAGAGATCAATAAATAATTCGATAATGGAACGTGATCCTGACAACCGGTATAATGTTCAAGTTGCCTGACGCGGTAACGGATACCTCCTATCAGGCGTAGGTGTATTCTACATTAGCCACCTATACGACACAGTATCGCCTGTTAACGACTGGTAGCTTTTCTTAAAAGCGCTGCATGGTCATTTCGCCGTTTGCATTGGCCGTGCAGAATTTATGGTGATACGGGCTCTGCAGACGTAAGGGCATTCATACTTCTTGCGTTTCATGGAGCAGTGCAGAGCTGTTGTCATGGAAGAGAGTTTGTGTTTATAGAGGACCTCCCGCCCCCACCTACCATCAACCAATCATGTCAATGCAGAGCTATACTAAGCCCTCCGAATTGTTACATTTGAGAGGCAAACGGTGATGTGGTATGGAGCTCAATTTGGCCTCTGCTTGCCTCCGGAGACTTCTATTGTGTTGGCAATTGCGTCACACATACGACGCCTCCGAACACATGTATCCAATCAAGCACAACCTGGCTCTTACATGGTGATGTAGAGTGGACTAGATAACGTTGTCACATTACATTGGGACTAGCTGTAAGACTACCTATTCACATGTGCCAAACTGATATCTAACTGATGTCATAGTGTATGCATTATGTCCAGTTGTGACCCGTCATTCAGGGCTAATGGGGCAGAGCTCCACATTTTTTGCAAATAATAGTAATAACAATATTTTGGTTATTGTTTTGGGCTTTCCCGTTTTGCATGTTATTTTGGCACGTGTCACATAGAAGTTTGCAAATGATGTCAAAAAAATATGTAATTGAGTTAATAAAGCAAACATGGTCTCTTTTTTGTTTTCTTAAGAAAGGCAGCTGCAAAAGGCAGTTGTTTCCGCCTAGCTCAGTGCTTTCTGTGGTGGTGGGGCAAGCCAGCAGAAAATGTTGTGCCGTGATTGGCTCAGTGTTGTGTCACTTATGGGGACACTACTTCACTGCCAAGTCTAAGGTTAGAGCTAGAAAATTCAAACCTATTGGGTGCTGCCATAGTATTACATTAGAAGTGTCCATCCAAGAGGGCTCAAGGTCATTGGACACAGATAAAATGACGTCAAATCACATTAGAGAACATTATTCACATTATATCTACAGATGTCATCATCATACTTTCAAAATCTTAGGTAGCAGTCATCATCATGAGTCAAGTCGACAATCTACTGGAAAATCCTTTCTAATCCTTGTCATATGAAGATAAATTATAGATAAAATGTATTGTGCTCATCGGCCATTGGACATAAACATTACACAACAAGTTGGAAATCTCAAATTTAATAATAAGTGGTTTGGAAGGAATCAGTGGCTAACTGCAAACATTGCAAAGCAATCATTAGCCTGGTATTCAGTGTAGTGTCTGTGTGGTCTCAAGTCTAAGATTAAGGGTCTCTTTTCTTAGTTTAAAATTATAAACATTCAAATCCAATCTTATTTGTCACATGCGCCGAAAACTACAGGTGTAGACCTTACAGCTTACTTACAAGCCCTTAACCAACTATGTAGTTTTAAGAAAATACCTTAAAATAAAAAGTAAGAAAAAAGTAAGATAAGAAAAACAAATAATTAAGAGCAGCAGTGAATAACAATAGCGTGGCTATATACAGGGGGTACCAGTACAGAGTCAATGCAAATAGTCTGGGTAGCCATTTGATTAGCTGTTCAGGAGTCTTATGGCTTGGGAGTAGAAGCTGTTTAGATTTAGAAGCCTCTTGGACCTAGACTTGGTGCTCCAGTACCGCTTGCTGTCCGGTAGCAGGGAGAACAGTCTATGACTAGGGTGGTTGTAGTCTTTGACAATTTTTAGGGCCTTCCTCTGACACCGTCTAGTATAGAGGTCATGGATGGGAGGAAGCTTGGCCCTGGTGATGTACTGGGCCGTACGCACTACCCTCTGTAGTGCCTTGTAGTCGGAGGCCGAGCAGTTGCCATACAAGGCAGTGATGGTGCAGCTGTAAAATCGTGCTCTCTTCATGACTGTCTTGGTGTGCTTGGACCATGTTAGTTTGTTGGTGATGTGGACACCAAGGAACTTGAAGCTCTCAACCTGCTCCACTACAGCCCCGTCGATGAGAATGGGGGCGTGCTTGGTCCTCTTTTTCCTGTAGTCCACAAGCATCTCATTTGTCTTGATCACGTTGAGGGAGAGGTTGTCGTCCTTGCACCACACGGTCAGGTCTTTGACCTCCCTATACGCTGTCTCATTGTTGTCAGTGATCAGGCCTACCACTGTTGTGTCATCAGCTAACTTAATGATAATGTCGGAGTTGTGCCTGACCGTGCAGTCATGAGTGAACAGGGAGTACAGGAGGGGACTGAACACGCACCACTGAGGGGCCTCTGTATTGAGGATCAGCGTGGCGGATTTGTTGTTACATACCCTTCGCACCTGGGGCGGCCCGTCAGGAAGTCTAGGATCCTGTTGCAGATGGAGCTGTTTAGTACCAGGGTCCTAAGCTTAGTGATGAGTTTTGAGGGCACTATGGTGTTGAACGCTGAGTCAATGAAGTCAATGAATAGCATTCTCACATAGGTGTTCCTTTTGTCCAGGTGTGAAAGGGCAGTGTGGAGTGCAATAGAGATTGCATCAATTGTGGATCTGTTGGGACGGTATGCAAATTGGAGTTAGTCTAGGGTTTCTGGGATAATGGTGTTGATCTGAGCCATGACCAGCCTTTCAAAGCACTTCATGGCTACAGACGTGAGTTCTACGGGTTGGTAGTCATTTAGGCAGGTTACCTTAGTGTTCTTGGGCACTGGGACTAAGGTGGTCTGCTTGAAACATGTTGGTATTACAGACTCAGACAGGGAGAGGTTGAAAGTGTCAGTGAAGACACTTGCCAGTTGGTCAGCTCATGCTCGGAGTATACGTCCTGGTAATCCGTCTTGCCCAGCAGGCTTATGAATGTTGACCTGTTTAAAGGTCTTACTCACATTGGCTGCAGAGAGTGTGATCACACAGTCATCCAGAACAGTTAGTGCTCTCATGCATGTTTCAGTGTTACTTGCCTTGAAGCAAGCATACAAGTTATTTAGCTCGTCTGGTAGGCTCGTGTCACTGGGCAGCTCTTGTCTGTGCTTCCTTTTGTAGTCTGTAATAGTTTGCATGCTCTGCCACATCCGATTAGATTTGAATCCTTTATTGACGCTTTGCCTGTTTGATGGTTCTTAGGAGGGCATAACGCAATTTCTTGTAAGCTTCCGTGTTAGAGTCCCGCTCCTTGAAAGCGGCAGCTCTACCCTTTAGCTCAGTGCAAATGTTGCCTGTAATCCATGGCGTCTGGTTAGGGTATGTGCGTACAGTCACTGTGGGGACGACGTCCTCGATGCACTTATTGATGAAGCCATTGACTGATGTGGTGTACTCCACAATGCCATCAGAAGAATTCCATGAACATATTCCAGTCTGTGCTGGCAAAACTGTCCTGTAGTTTAGCATCTGTTTCATCTGACCACTTTTTTATAGACCGAGTCACTGGTGATTCCTGCTCTTAATTTTTGCTTGTATGCAGGATTCAGGAGGATAGAGTTATGGTCAGATTGGCCAAATGGAGGGTGAGTGAGAGCTTTGTATGCATTTCTGTGTGTGGAGTAGAGGTGTTCTAGAATTTTACCTCTGGTTGCGCATTTAACATATTGATAGAAATTTGTTAAAACTGATTCAATTTTCCCTGCATTAAAGTCACCGGCCACTAGGAACGGTCGGGTGATTGTGGGGGCTAGTTCATCTGATGCAGCACTACATCACTCTCCTTCTTGGTCAAATAGCCCTTACACAGTCAGGTTACCACATTATTCCTTATGTGTGATTTTATAGTTTTGAAGTCTTCACTATTATTCTACAATGTAGAAAATAGTTTAAAAAATAAAGTAAAACCCTTGAATGAGTAGGTGTGTCCAAACTTTTGACTGATATTGTATATTGTAGGCTACCATTTTCAACATGCAGTTTATGTTATTGGACACAGAGATCCTATGAAATGACAATATGTCATTCTATATGTAACTGGACATAGACTGTGGGATGCCCCTCTCCTATTGCAGGCAGCGTGTCAAAGTGGTTTCTGGAGTTATGCTCCTACCGTTCCCATCTGTTAACTCTCCTCAGGCAGAAGGACCATTCTGGAAAGTATTTCTCCACACACGTGCACACACGTGCACACACACACGCACACACACACACACACACACACACACACACACACACACACACACACACACACACACACACACACACACACACACACACACACACACACACACACACACACACACACACACACACACACACACACACACACACACACACACTATTGTCTGGAAGGTGCATTTTCACATTCGTATAGATACAACTCTCTACAACAGAGAGTTTAGCGGTCACTGTTAACATGTGGACAACAAGACGTATGTTTTTCTTCCTTTCAAAGATGTGATCCCGTCCCCGTCCCCCCGTCACCCATTCCATGAACAGTTAGGACGGACTTCTGCTAAATAAATGGCCATCATCATCATCTTCTCCTGAGTGGCGCAGTGGTGTAAGTCTCTGCATCTCAGTGCTTGAGGCATCACTATAGACACCCTGGTTCGTATCCAGGCTCTATCACAACCGGCTGTGATTTGGAGCACACATTTAGCCCAGTGTCATCCGGGTTAGGCTGTCTTTGTAAAGAAGAATTTGTTCTTAAACTGACTTGCCTAGTTAAATAAAGGTTAAATAAACATTCACCATGACAACCACTGAAATTGGATGTAAAATGTTGCATTGAAATCCAGCCAAGCCAACCACCCTTCCCCCTTTGCACATACTCCACTTATCCAGCAAGGCCAGGGGATGTCACCCATCATACAACCCAGTTTGAGTGAATGGGTCCTTGCATACAGAGAGCACCCCAACACCATGGTTTGTATAAGTTTGTTAACCCCAGAACAAACCTGTTATGTGCTTTCTATTCTGTTGTGTTTTCAGTGGGAAGCCCTTGCACAATTGACTGCTCTAGGAAATGCTTTGATAAGTTCACTAACTGGCATTGATGTGGAATCGTTGTGCCACCACTCTGTTGGGGCACCATCTCCTCTCCAATGTTATCATGGCTTCGCTGTATCAGAATAGGTCTGATCAATGGAAAAAATGTCACATTTTATTTGAGGTGGTTTAGTTACATTACAGTTGGGGAGAGATTTTGAGTGCCGTTAAGAGTGGGGAAGAAGAGAGGAAATAGATAGAAATAGAAAAACGGGAGATAGAAAAACGGGAGACTCCAGAGGGTGCAGGGGGGGGGAGTCTTTCTCACCATGACAACCAGGAGGAGGAATCTGAGTGCAATCATTGGTCGGATCAACCACTAAGATGCACTCATAACATACAGAGCACTGTCTCACAAGTCAACATTCGACTATTATTCAAAGTTCTATCCAGTGGTGTGAGAGGAGGAGTTAAAACACCAGTTACTGTAAATTACTTAGTAAGTTGCAACTTTGAGACATTGTAATAGAATGTCATTTTTACGTGAAAAGTCTTATCCAGAGAAGATATGACAATTAGAGTAGCCGAAGGGTTACGACAAGCTTCACTTCATTGATCTACGTGCATGCACGCGTCTGGGTGGAGTGGGATTTTTGGACCAGCAGACACCTTTTGGTAACATGACATCCTCGCCGGTCACATTTCCATACACAAGGGGGCGATAGCAACGGTTTTTATTTTGTACTTCCATTTAGTAAAAACAAAGAGGTGTCGCCTTCCCTTGCTAGTAGTAACCAGGCGGCAGAGTCCCGTCTGGAGCGTGAAGTCATGAGCTCTGCTGGTCGGTTACTGCGTAGCAACCTAGAGGTGCTAAAAGCCCTGATCGGCCCTAGGAAACCTATGTACACTGAACAAAAATACAAACACAACATGTAAAGCTTTGGTCTCATGTTTCATGAGCTGAAATAAAAGATCTCTGAAATGTTCCATACGCAAAAAAAAAACTTATTTCTCTCAAATGTTGTTGAGCACCAATTTGTTTACATCCTTGTTAGTGAGCATTTCTCCTTTGCCAAGATAATCCATCCATCTGACAGGTGTGACATATCAAGAATCTGATTAAACAGCATGATCATTACACAGGTGCACCTTGTGCTGGGGACAATTAAAAGGCCATTCTAAAATGTGCAGTTTTATCACACAACACAATGCCACAGTTTTGAAGGAGCAGTCAATTGGCATGCTGACTGCAGGAATGTCCACCAGAGCTGTTGCCCGAGAATTTTATGATCATTTCTCTACCATAAGCCAACGTCGTTTCAGAGAATTTGGTAGTACATCCAACAGGCCTCACAACCGCAGAACATGTGTAACCACACCAGCCCAGGACCTCCACATCAGGCTTCTTCACCTGCAGGATCGTCTGAGACCAGCCACCTGGACAGCTGATGAAACTGTGGCCTTGCTCAATCAATTCATATCTGCACCAGCTGTCAGAAACCGTCTCATCTACGTGTTTGTCGTCCTCACTAGAGTCTGGACCTGACTGCTGTTCAGCATCGTAACCCACTTAATTGGGCAAATGCTCATGCAAGTGGTCTTGATAGCCACTTGCATGTTGGAGAAGTGTGCTCTTCACGGATTAATCCTGTTTCAACTGTACCGGGCAAATGGCGTTGTGAGGGCGAGCGGTTTCCTGATGTCCACGTTGTGAACAGAGTGCCCCGTGGGGGCGGTGGGGTTATGGTAGGGCAGGCATAAGCTATGGACAGAATCATAATGTATTTTATCGATGGCAGTTTGAATACACAGAGACCGCTGCCATCACCTCATGTTTCAGCATGATAATTCACGGCCCCATGTTGCAAGGATCTGTACACAATTCCAGGAAGCTGACAATGTCCCAATTCATGGCCTGCATAATCATTGATGTTTGGGGTGCTCTGGATTGACATGTACGAAAACGTGTTTCAGTTCCTGACAATATCCAGCAACTTCGCACGGCCATTGAAGAGGAGCGGGACAACATTCCACAGGCCACAATCAACAGCCTGATCAACTCTATGCAAAGGAGATGTGTCACGCTTCATGAGGCAAATGGTGGTCACACCAGATACTGACTGGTTTTCTGATCCACGCCCCCTAACTTTAAAAAAAGGTGTCTGTGACCAACAGATGCATATCTGTATTCCCATTCATGTGAAATCCATCGATTAGGACCTAATACATTTAAAAAAATATATATTCCTTATATGAACTGTAACTCGGTTAAATCTTTGAAATCGTTGCATGTTGCGTTCATATTTTTGTTCACTGTAAATTACAATTGCCAGTACAGCCAAACAAAAAATGTTTAGGCCGACCATTTTGGGCTCTAACTTTCGTTTATTATGATCAAGTTCCACCCCCACTGTGAATTATTTTAAAGTTTGCTACAAATCTATCTAATTCAATAGTGATTCATTCTGACTACTACATTTGTCCTCACACAGGACCACGTGCTGACACAGGCCAATATCGGACCGGCAGGCTACGAGGAGGCTCTCAGGCAAGATGAAAACTACTACATCGACTATAATCCAGGGTGGCAGGGTATCATAGTAGTTAGAGCTTTGGACTAGAAACTGGAACGTTGCAAGTTCAAATCTGCGACCTGACAAGGTACAAATCTGTCTTTCTGTCCCTGAACAGGGAGTTAAACCCACTGTTTCTAGGCTGTAGAAAATAAGAATTTGTTCTTAACTGACTTGCCTATTTAAATCAAGGTAAAACTAACTAAAAAGCCTTTGCTAGTTACAGACACATTCACCATGATTCTTAGCAATTGTTTTGTACCATTTGGCCCGATTCAGCAGTATGGCACGCATCAAATTGAAATAATTCCGGCATCGGGCGTTTTCGAAATCAATATGTGGATGATGTCAGTGCTATCAATATATACTGCTTTTAAAGTGTATGGTAGCAGCTAGCTGGCAGCCTGGCTAGCTGATTTTAGCCTGGTCAGAAATACAGCACACTAGCTAGCCTTTTTAGCTTCCCAAATATCCATGCGACATAATCAGATTTTTTAAACAAATATATGCCCTGGTTAATATTTTTACACTTGCCAGGTGTAACCTAAAACATTATCTCAGTTGGATTGCTGCTTGAATATTCATTCCCATATCAGATAAAAATAGAACATCATCATGTTTTAGTCACTGAGAAAAAAGCACATAGCTACAACAAGTCCTACCATTTCACAATAGCCTGTAATCACTGGTTATTACTTCTAAACAAAATAGCTTTTTTGGTGGATTCTTGGTTTACTGTTTGAACAATCCCTGAGATTATATTTTGTTATCAATGCAAATTATATAGATCATATCAAGGAACCAAGAGACCACATTGCCCACACGGCTGTGGAAGGAATGATATGGCATGTCTTTTCAGATAGTAAAAAAGTATGTTGAATGCCAGAGCATATTATAAGGAGCCACCCCTTTTGTGACGAAAACAACACCGCAAAACTGTGCTACACTCCAAAACTTGCGTCTCCATAGAGCTTGTACAGTAGTAAGCGTTAGGATCCCCACCCAGCATAGTTGTTCTCTAGCCAACTCCCTTTAAACTGCTGATAAAATGAGTTTGACTAGGCAGCTAAGAGCCACGTAAATAAACAATTAAAACTAGGAATGCAAGATGAAGTGCTGGACCACAGACACACCACACACACTAGTTACAAGGGACAAGAAATATCTTTAATCAGCATAGCCATTAGGAAAACTTAATGTTATGACTATAACTACAGTACTGTTCCCTGAAGGAGGTAAAATATACTATAGGGAGTCTCACTCTCGCGACTTCTGTTGAAGGAACTAAAATCACAGCTGGCAAGGCCAATGTAATCCGCACCACACCATCACCTTCCACAGTTGATAAGCGTGAGGCTTGGATTCATTTATTCAATATAATAGCACTCTTCACTGAGCCAAGGAACAGACAGTGCGGGGCCAAACAAGTGTTGTACCTCGTTTCCTTCCTTCAGGGCACAGTAGTCATAACGTTTATGTTCTCTTTCAGCCAGTCAACTTTGGTACAACATACTATGGGGAAATGGAATCCCGCCCAAAGCCGAACCCAACGGATACTAAATGAAACGGCCCATGGCAGACCACCCAGACCTGACCCTGCAAATGCAGCAGTCTGGGTATTGCGCACATAGCACGCTGCCTAGGGACCTAGCACACTGTGGGCTACACTGGGAGCAGTGACATCCAAGCGATAAAACCTCACAAAAGTGTGTGATGATGCCCAACTTGCCGCAGCACAAATATTCCCTAGAGTCAACCCAAGACGCTGCCAGACCTCTGGTGGCAGGTAGCCTAGCGGTTAAGAGTGTCGGACCAGTAACCGAACGGTTGCTGGTTCAAATCCTTGAGTCAACTAGGTGAAATCTGTCAATGTGCTCTTGAGCAAGGCACTTAACCCTAATTGCTCCTGTAAGTCGCTTTGGATAGAAGCTCCTGCTAAATGACTAAAATGTAAATGGTGGAGTGGGCGTGTACACACCGCTGGGTAACCCCTGCCCCCTGCTACTACACACCTCCATAATCCAGTGGGAGAAACGCTGCCTAGACAGATGGATTATCAAAACAGACAAAAAGCAACGTCACCTTATGAGACTCCAGGGGAGAACTGGGTACAGGACGGGTGTATGGACAAAGCATGGAGATCCCAATGCATTGTGCCAAAGCCAAAGCCAAAGACACAAGCAGGGTGGTCCTGTAGGAGAGGTTTTTCAGATCCACTGCCTCCAGTGGTTCCAAAGGGGGGCTCACACAGACCATCCAAAGGCCTTGCAAACTGAATAGCAGCAATCATGTTCGTAAATGTAAACCTCTAAGTGTGGATGGCTGATAGGTGGTCCGGAGGGGGGTTAGAGCCCCGTAAGTTGGACAATTTTTCATTTTTAAAACACCTGAAACAGATTTACTCCTGTTATCTAGATCCATAATCATTATGCTGAATTCTATGTAAAAAAAAACATGAATATTTTTCTGCATATTTAAGCATAACTCTTGGCTGTCTGCATCCTCCTGACTGGTGGTTCTTATTTTTAATGAAAAATAAATATGCATCTCCGCTACATTTAGTTATTACTTGCTTTTCTGAAGTCTACCAGCCTTGCCAGCAGGCATGTCATCTAAGATAGTAAGACATGCTGGCTTCTCTAACTTGATTGATAGCCTGAAATAGTGTCTTGGTTGCTAGTTATGAGGTTGGGAGATTGGGAACCTATTTAGGCGAACGAAAGCCAACTTCATAAAATTGCTAAGTGGCTAGTAGTGTTACAGTGAGAGGAAAAACACACAAAAAAAAAAAAAAAAAAAAAAACAGGACCAATCTGAGAGTGCACGTGCCCCTGTGCCCCCTATGGGCATGACGCTTCTGCCTACACACCTCTCTCTCACACATATACACGTACACGTGCGAACTTACGCACACAAACACTTACAAACAAAAACATTTTTATTTCTATCGTTTTTTTAAATATAGATATTTCTTTACACCTTTTTCATGGTATCCAATTGGTAGTTACAGTCTTGTCTCATCACTGCAACACCAAAAACATTTTTATTTCTATCGTTTTTTTAAATATAGATATTTCTTTACACCTTTTTCATGGTATCCAATTGGTAGTTACAGTCTTGTCTCATCACTGCAACACCAATACGGACTCGGGAGAGGCGAAGGTCGGGAGCCGTGCGTCCTCTGAAACACGACCCAACCAAGCTGCACTGCTACTTGACACAATGCCTGCTAAACCCGGAAGCCAGCCACACCAATGTGTCAGAGGAAACACCGTACACCTGGCGACTGTGTCAGTGTCCATGTGCCCAGCCCGCCACAAGAGTTGCTAGAGCGCGATGGGACAAGGACATCCCTGCCGGCCAAACTCACCCCTACCCCGGACGATGCTGGGCCGATTGTTCACCGCCCCATGGGTCTCCCGGTCGCGTGGCACAGCTAGCACTGTGATGCAGTACCTTAGACCACTGCGCCACTCAGGAGGCCCCAACGCAGAATTAAAAAAAAATCTCAATATCAAATCATTTCTGGGTAACAACTAAGTACATTACTGGTCAGAGGGTCTGGGTAACAGTTAAATACATTTATAGACAAATGAAAAAAAATTGCTTCTTAGCAAAGAGCAATTTCTCAAGCAATAATTTAACTAGGACTGTTTGGGAGTGTTCTGTGGGGAGGGGAAAACTATATGTTTGTGGCAAAGAAGTTTGGAACTCTATTAATGGTCTATTTAAAATATACCGCTATGTCACCAGGCAAGCTAAAGCTCCATCTCACCAAAACAGCTTGACATTTCAGGTGTTTTTTTTCAAACAGTTCTTACGAAAAGGGCATTATAATTATTTTCACATTTTCACGATATTATTCCAACCTCAGTGTGGAAATATATACAGTACTAGTCCAAAGTTAGGACAGACCTACTCATTCAAGGTTTAAAAAAAAATGTATTACTATTTTCTACATTGTAGAACAATAGTGACGACATCAAAACCTATGAAATAACATATGGAGTCATGCAGTAACCAAAAATTATTTAAATAAATCAAGATATATTTTACATGTTAGATTCTTCAAAGTAGCCACCCTTTTCCTTGATAACAGCTTTGCACAGTTGCTAGACAGCCATTTTCAAGTCTTGCCATAGATTTTCAAGCCAATTTAAGTCAAAGCTGTAACTAGGCCACAGGAACATTCAATGTCGTCTTGGTAAGCAACCCCAGTGTATATTTGGCCTTGTTTTTTCAGTTATTGCCCTGCTAAAAAGGCAGTGTTGTAAAGTACTTAAGTAAATATACTTTAAAGTACAATTTAAGTAGTTATTTTGGGGTATCTGTACTGTACATTCCTATTTATATTCTTGACAACTTTTACTTCACTACATTCCAAAATGTCAATTTACTCCATACATTTACCCTGACACCCAAAAGTACTCGTTACGTTTCCAATGCTTAGCAGGACAACAAAATGTTCCAGTTCACATACATAAAGAGAACATCACTGGTCATCCCTTCTGCCTCTTATCTGGCTGTAACGACATGCGCTGAGATTTGGGATGCAAGTTCAGTGTGAGTGTTCTAACAAATGAACGGAAAGTAATACGAAACAAAAAATATGAACAATGCCCGGACCAGAAACGGAAACAATGGCACCTTGGGAAGGAACCAAAGGAAGTGACATATATAAGGAAGATAATCAGGGAAGTGATGGAGTCCAGGTGAGTCTGACGACACGCAGGTGCATGTAAGGATGGTGACAGGTGTGCACCATAATGACCAGCCTGGTAACCTAGAGGTCGGAGAGGGAGCACACGTGACACTGGCAGACTTACTGGTTGACTTTCACTTTTATTTGATTTATTTTCTATTCAGGTATCTTTACTTTTACTCAAGTATGACAATTGTATAGTTTTTCCTCAATAATTTTACTTGTACTTAGCTTTAATTTAGTTCCTTATGCAAACGGGATGCATGTTTTGGAATAGGTGCCCTTATTTGCGATGCAATGGAAAACCTCCCTGGTCTTTGTGGTTGAATCAGTGCTTGAAAATCACTGCTCGACCTTACAGATAATTGTATGTGTGGGGTACAGAGATGATGTAGTCATTCAAAAATCACGTTAAACACTATTATTGCACACAGAGTGAGTCCATGCAACTTATTATGTAACATGTGAAGCACGTTTTTACTCTTGAACTAATTTAGGCTTGCAATAACAAAGGGTTGAATACCAATTGACTTAAGACGTTTCAGCTTTTCAATGTTTTATTCATCTGTAAAAATGACAAAAACATAATTCCACATTGACATTATGGGATATTGTGTGTAAACCAGTGACACAAAATCTAAATGTAATCCATTTTACATTCAGGCTGTACCAGAACAAAATGTGGAAAAAGTCCATTCCTGAAGGCACTGTAATTCAGGTAGGCGTACCCCTCCACCACGATAGGCTGTACAGAGAATTCCTTCAGCATAAAAACGTTACAGCCAGGGTTGGGGTCAACCTCATTTCAATTAAACGTTATAGCCAGGGTTTGGGGTCAACCTCATTTCAATTAAACGTTATAGCCAGGGTTGGGGTCAACCTCATTTCAATTAAACGTTATAGCCAGGGTTGGGTTCAACCTCATTTCAATTAAACGTTATAGCCAGGGTTGGGGTCAACCTCATTTCAATTAAACGTTATAGCCAGGGTTGGGGTCAACCTCATTTCAATTAGGTCCTGAAATAAATTGAAGACACACTCTTGAATTGCACAATCCTCATTTAAAAGGTTCAGCACTCTGAAGTCATGAATTGGATATCGAGTTTCCCATTACATTCTACATCTGTGATAAAGTATTGAATTAATTAGTTTAATACATTACAAATAAAACAGGAGTATGTCATGTGAAAGGCTTGAAATTCTTTATTTGGCATCAGGGTAAGGCATCAGAAAGTGGATATCTGGATTGCACTGAACAGTTTTGTGTTGTTGTGTGCCAGTGTTTCTTTTCTTCAGAATGGAGCAAGAGCGCCACCCTGTGGTACGATATGAGAAGTAATATTTTCATAATATTGAGAGAGAAACATAAATACGGTTGCTCCCTTTACTTATGAGACATCAAGCCTAAACTCAAACTGTAAAGAGTGAATAGTTTGATGTTGCAAATAAGAAAAGGTTTTTGATAGTACGATAGTCAACTTGGAGACGTCACTGAAAGAGAAAACAACTCTCTCTGATGAAGTTCTGCTCTCTAGGTTCCGGTCATTGTCCTTCTGATTGGTTGACAGAGGCAGAATTTTTGTCTTTTATGAGTTGGTTATAATTTTGTATTGCGCATACACCTCCATACACTGTTATTATTTGTTGGTATGACTTTCTATTTAACTGCCGTCCTTCGTAAATGTTATACTCTCCTTGTACATTTTTCCTTAGAGACACTTGTTTTTTCTCTATCAGTACATTGGACATGATCCATATTAATTGCCTTTAAAATTAGATTGGCCTTTTCTGGAGGATGAAATTTAAATTGTAGCCAATGACTTCATTTAAAAAGGAGGATCCATTGTCAATCAAACCAAAATATGTGAGGTTTTAATCTGCAAAAAGGCAGAGCCCACTCTTCTACAGGATGGTCATCTCTTAGTAGCTGGCGAGAAAACCTGTTTGGATTGGGTACAATTTCAGTACAATGGAGGCTTAAAGAGAGAGGTTTCATTTCCTTAATATTTAGTAGACTTAACTTTCCAAACTCGTGTTTGTTATATAAATAATCTTGTTTAACTTTATCTGGTTTGCCATTCCAAATGAAGTGAAATATTTTGTACTTGCATGGTTTGAAAAGGGATTATCCTGGAATCAGTAGAACCATGAATAAATATGTAAACTGTGAAATCACTTTTGATTTTTTCAGGGTAATTTACCCGTAAATGGATTGGTGTTTAGCTCTCCACGGTTTCTCGACTCAATTAAGCTACATTTTGAATCAAAGTTAATGAACTCAGCATAAAAAGAAATGTCCTCTCACGGTCAACTGCATTTATTTTCAGCAAACTTAACATGTGTAAATATTTGTATGAACATAAACAACAACGTTCAACAACTGAGACATAAGTTCCATGGACATGTGACTAACTGAAATGGAATAATGTGTCCCTGAACAAAGGGGGGGTCAAAATCAAAAGTAACAGTCAGTATCTAGTGTGGCCATCAGCTGCATTAAGTACTGCAGTGCATCTCCTCCTCATGGACTGCACCAGATTTGCCAGTTCTTGCTGTGAGATGTTACCCACTCTTCCACCAAGCCACCTGCAAGTTCCCGGACATTTCTGGGGGGATTGACCCTAGCCCTCACCCTCCGATCCAACAGGTCCCATATGTGCTCAATGGGATTGAGAGCCGAGCTCTTTGCTGGCCATGACAGAACACTGACATTCCCGTCTTGCAGGAAATCACGCACAGAACGAGCAGTATGGCTGGTGGCATTGTCATGCTGGAGGGTCATGTCAGGATGAGCCTGCAGGAAGGGTACCACTTGAGGGAGGAGGATGTCTTCCCTGTAACGCACAGCATTGAGATTACCTGCAATGACAACAAGCTCAGTCCGATGATTCTGTGACACACCGGCCCAGACCATGATGGACCTCCAAATCCATCCCACTCCAGAGTGTAACAGTGTAACGGTGTAACGCTCATTCCTTCGACAAGAAACGCAAATCCGATCATCACCCCTGGTGAGACAAAACCGTGACTTGTCAGTGAAGAGCACTTTTTGCCAGTCCTGTCTGGTCCAGTGACAGTGGGTTTGTGCACATAGGCGGCGTTGTTGCCGGTGATGTCTGGTGAGGGACCTGCCTTACAACAGGCCTACACTCTCAGTCCAGCCTCTTTCAGCCTATTGCAGACAGTCTGAGCACTGATGGAGGGATTGTGCCTTCCTGGTGTAACACCGGCAGTTGTTGTTGTCATCCTGTACCTGTCCAGCAGGTGTGATGTTCGATGTACCGATCCTGTGCAGGTGTTGTTACATGTGGTCTGCAACTGCGAGGCGAATCAGCTGTCCGTCCTGTCTCCCTGTAGCGCTGTCTTAGGCGTCTCACAGTACGGACATTACAATTTATTGCCCTGGCCACATCTGTAGTCCTCATGCCTCCTTGCAGCATGCCTAAGGCACGTTCACGCAGATGAGCAGGGACCCTGGGCATCTTTCTTTTGGTGTTTTTCAGAGTCAGTAGAAAGGCGCCGTTAGTGTCCTAAGTTTTCATAAGTGTGACCTTAATTGCCTACCGTCTGTAAGCTGTTAGTGTCTTAACGAACATTCCACAGGTGCATGTTCATTAACTGTTTATGGTTCATTGAACAAGCATGGGAACCAGTGTTTAAACCCTTTACAATGAAGATCTGTAAAGTTATCTTTTTAAATGTTTTTATGATCTTTTAAAGACAGGGTCCTGAATAAGTGACGTTTCTTTTTTTGATGAGTTTAGTGACACGATCAGTCAACTTTTCCAGGATATGTACATCAAGCACATCGACTTCACCATCCAACTATTTAATCTGAATAGCTACCGTAACGACCCAGCTAAGTGATCAAGCAAAGTGGCTAGCATTTGAGGCAGTATTTTCTCTATTTTATAGGGACACAATAATGATAAAAGATCACCAGATGAGGAGGAAATGGTCAGACACTGTCACGTCTGCTTCCGTTCCGGTGCTCGAGGTCACCAATTCACTCATCATTACGCACACCTGCCACCATCTTTACCCGCACCTGCGCTTGGGACTCACCTGGACTTCATCACGTCATTTACCTCCCCTATATCTGTCACTTCCTCAGTTTCATTCCCGAGTCAGCATGGATGTTATGTCTCTCCTGTTCAGACGCTGTTCTTGTTTTGTTTCATGTCTATTCATTATTAAATCCACACCCTGTACTTGCTTCTCGTCTCCCAGCGTCTGTCGTTACAGAACCGTTACAGGCCATGCATTATTGTGACGAAACATGTGGTGATGGCGACGGATGAATGGCATGACAATGGGCCTGTAACGGTAATTATTTAATTATTTAGTTTTGAATAGTGCAAAATTCTTTAATTTTACGGACGGGGGGCCTAGCTCCCAGCCATCCTCATGTACTTTGTGCCCCCCTCAGATTTTTGGGTTGCATAATGCCCCTAGTCCTAGGTATAGGAGAGAAAACTATGTTTTAAAGAGATAAGGCATTTCTCAGAGTCCAGGACAGGACACCGGTCAGATCTCTTGGTGCCGCTTGCTCTACCAAATCTTTCATCATTCCCATTGGAGAATACCAAAAACAGCATAGAAGTCTTGCAAACTTTCACGCTATTGGCCACTTCCAACGCACATCTGGAATGTGATTCAATAAAAAATCTGTGTGGCCGGACACTCATGCATGATTTATAAACGCCTACAGCTACAAGTGCATTTTTCTTTTCCATAAACTGTAATGTCAAAGTGAAATCAGGTTTTGAGACATTTTTGCAAATCAATTAAACATAAAAAACAGATACCTTATTTACTTAAGTATTCAGACCCTTTGCTATGAGATTTGAAGTTGAGCTCAGGTGCATCCTATTTCCATTGATCATCCTTGAGATGTTTTTACAAATTGATTGGAGTCCACCTGTGGTAAATTCAATTGATTGGACATGAATTGGAAAGGCTCACACCTGTCTATATAAAAGGTTGAAAAGTTGACAGTGCATGTCAGAGCAAAAACCAAGCTATGAGTTCGAAGGAACTGTCCATAGAGCTCCGATATAGGATTGTGTTGAAGCACAGATCTGGGGAAAGGTACCAAAAAATGTCTGCAGCATTGAAGATCCCCAAGAACAAAGTGGCCTCAACCATTCTTAAATGGAAGAAGTTTGTAACCATCAAGACATTTCCTAGAGCTTGCCACCTGGCCAAACAGAGCAATCGGGCGAGAAGGGCCTTGGTCAGGGAGGTGACCAAGAACCCGATGGTCACTCTGACAGAGCTCTAAAGTTCCTCTGTGGAGATTGGAGAACCTTCCAGAAGGACAACTATCTCTGCAGCATTCCACCAATCAGGGCTCTATGCTAAACTGGCCAGACAGAAGCTACTCCTCAGTAAAAGGCACATGACAGCCCGCTTGGAGTTGCCAAAAGGCACCTGAAGACTCAGACCATGAGAAACAAGATTCTCTGGTCTGATAAAACCAAGATTGAACTCATGGCCTGAATGCCAAGTGTCACGCCTGGAAATCTATGGATTTCACATGACTGGGAATCCAGATATACATCTGTTGGTCACAGATACCTAAAAAATGTTTTGCCTCACAATCTCGTCACAGTATTTTTGTGCATTCAAATTGCCAAATTGCAATTGTGTTTGTTGTCCCTAGCTTATCCCTGCCCGTACCATTACCATAACCCCACCGCCACCTTGTGGTACTCTGTTCACAATGCTGACATCAGCAAACCACTCGCCCACATGACACTATAGACATGGTCTGAGGTTGTGAGGCCAGTTGGATGTACTGCCAAATTGTAGGCGGCTTATGGTAGAGAAATGAACATTAAATTCTCTAGCCACAGCTCTGGTGGACATTCCTGAGGTCAGCATACCAATTGCATGCTCTCTGAAAACTTGAGACTTGACACAATGGTTTTGTGACAAAACTGCACATTTTATTTTATTGGCACCAGCACAAGGTGCACCTGTATAATGATCATGCTGTTTAATCAGCTTCTTGATATGCCACAGCTGTCAGGTGGATGGATTATCTTGACAAAGGAGAAATACTCAATGGGATGTAAACAAATTTGTGTGCACAATTTTAGAGAAATAAATATGGAACATTTCTGGGATCTTTTATTTCAGCTCATAAAACATGGGACTAAAATGTTACATGTTGCGTTAATATTTTTGTGCAGTGTATTAATTGCTGTATGTCCATCATCCATTTCGTATTATTCGTTACGAATTACAATTCGTATGATATCTTACAATTTGCAATTCGTACAATATGTTACGAATTTGCAAAGTGTATGATATATTACGAATTCCAATTTGTATGGCTAATGTTAGCTAGGTGGCTACGTTGCTAATGCTAATGCCAGCTAGGTGGCTAACATTAGCTAGACTCGGGGTTAGGGTTAGGGGAGGGGTTAGCGTTATGGACCTCACTTTGTGGATGGGGACATTGTCATGCTGAAACAGGAATGGGCCTTCCCCAAACTGTTGCCACAAATCTGGAAGCGCAGAATTGTCTAGAATGCCATATGATGCTGTAGCGTTAAGATTTCCCTTCACTGGAACTAAGGGGCCTAGCTCGAACCATGAAACATAACCCCAGACCATTATTCCTTCTCCACCAAACTTTACAGTCTGAATGTGCATTGGGGCAGGTTTGTCCATTGGCACTATGCCAAACCCAGATTCGTCCGTCGGACTGCCAGATGTGGAAGCATGATTCATTACTCCAGAGAACATGTTTCGACTGCTCCAGAGTCCAATGGCTGCAAGCTTTACGCCACTCCAGCCGACGCTTGGCATTGCGCATGGTGATCTTAGGCTTGTGTGTGGCTGCTCGACCATGGAAACCCATTTCATGAAGCTCCTGATGAACACTTCTTGTGCTGACGTTGCTTCCAGAGGCACTTCGGGACTCAGTAGTGAGTGTTGCAACTGAGGACAGATGATTTTTACGCGCTACGTGCTTCAGAACGAACGCGGTCTCGTTCTGTGAGTTTGTGTGGCCTACCATTTCACGGCTGAGCCATTGTTTCTCATACACATTTCCACTTCACAATAACAGCACTTACAGTTGACCCGGGGCAGCTCTCGCAGGGCAGAAATTTGAGGAACTAACTTGTTGGAAAGGTGCCACGTTGAAAGTCACTGAGCTCTTCAGTAAGGCCATTCTACTGCCAATGTTTGTCTATGGAGATTGCATTGCTGCTTGCTCGATTTTATACGCCTGTAAGCAACAAGAGTAGCTGAAATAGCAGGATCCACTCATTTGAAGGGGTGTCCACATACTTTTGTATATGTAGTGTATCATATTAATTGGAGTGTCCGGGATTTACATTTACTATGTTACATCTACCCCTGAGTCCAGATTGCTTAGCTTTGTCATCTTGATTTGCCATAGCCCCACTGATTAGGTTGACAAGGGTCGGCATGACTCGCCCAGATTGCCCTTTTAACCAGTTGTTCAATCACATTGAATCCAAGCAACGGCCTGTCAAGCTCCATGTGACTCACTAGAAAGGGGACTTGGATGGATAGGTTGGGGTCCTCATTTCCAGGTAAGTTTACAGTGATTTCGACACAACCATCAAATGGTATGATGTCTCGATTCAAGGCATACACATGAAGTCTTTCCTCCGCTCCCATGAGTTCAATGAGTGGCCTGATATCATTCCCAGGTAGGTGTCTGTCCTTCCAGGCACAGTCTATAATGCTAACTTGGGTCCCTTTATCAAGTAAGGCACTGGCTGCAAGTCCATTAATTTAACATCGAATCAGGCACTTCTTCGCTATGAGCTGGACTATTTTATCATTCTTCACAGCTGGTTGACTTGTTGAGTGTGAAGTAGTTTATTCCTTGGCCTACCTCTCTTCTTGACACTGGCTGCTATTGTGGATATGTGTAGTGAGGCCATATTGCTGAGGTACGCTACCTGCGCCTCGGCCCCTTGTAAACCTTCAGCTTGGGACTGTTACTGCGGCGTGGTCACTAGTCGTCCTTGACCGGCTCACGTTTCCCGAATGTTTGAGTGTGTCTTAAGACAGCCTAATGCCCGTTGTCTTTCCCCATCAGAGAAGAAGCAAGGGTTACAGTTTGGTACCCCTCGTTTGACATATTTCACACAGCTATATGGTCTCTCTCATTTAGTCCTAGGTGGCCTACTGGCGGGAACACTGGCATGTGCAAGCAAAGGCTTACTATACATAAAAGCATTGATAAAATCAAAACAGCCCTCAATACACACATCATGCTCTGATGGATCTTTGCCTAGTACTTGACCTTCAAGAGTTCCCCAGCCGGCAGAACGAGCAGGCTCTTCCTCTTCCTCCTTGTCGACATGGCAACCTGTATCCCTCACGCAGGTACTCCGTCCCAGATGTCTGATTCATAGCCTCCGCTCTCGCTCTGATGTCCCTGGAACACCGCCTCAGCTTCTGCTTGACCCGAGTTGTCATAGATCACCTGATCAACCCAACCAACAGGTGGTGCCGATCCTGGACAAGCCCCCAGAAATATTTGACTTTGTACTTTTACTCAAGTATAACTATTTGCTACTTTTTCCACCACAGTACTTAAGTGGATTTAGACTTTTATTCAAGTAGTATTTTGCTGGGTGACTAACTTTTTTTCTATTAAGGTATCTTTACTTTTACTCAAGTATGACAATTTTAGTTATTTTTCCACCACTAAGTGTTCATTAGTTATGAACGTTATGACATGCCAAAGTCAATATCGAACATCAGGCTAACAACACCACGGTGCTTTGGTGATGGAAGGGGGAAGTTACCCGCATGACTTGATGATCAGTAAACAGCTGTGGACTTTTTTAGAATTGTCACATCCCTAATGCCCTGTGTTGGTCAGGATATTAGGGATGTCTCCATAGGAGCACATTGTTTTCTAAGAGTTTAGGGGTTCATGAAATGTTGCACTGTGTCAATCAATTCGTGTCTGGTAAAAGACATGTAAAAAAATAAACACAGATACATTAAATAATCTTTTTTGCAAAGGGAGTACATCTGTAGAAAATGAATATTTCAGAAAATATTTTAAAGTTATAGATACACTAATACTAGAATGTTGCATTTAGTGTGTTTAAAAGTCAAGAAATCCTCTGGCTGTAGATTACAAACACACACTCAAGCATGTCTTACTATACCTGTGAGGATTTTTTGGGAACTAACATTTGCTTCCTTCTGTAGCTCAAGCATCCTATTATTTCCTAACCCTAACCCTTACCTGTATGCACACATGACTGTAAGTCCTTTGGAAAAAGCCTGCTAAATGGCATATAAAAATTCAAAATCCTATTTTTCCTAACCTTAACCCTAACCTGAACTCCTAAACCTAAATCCTAAACCTATCCACTAACCCTAGCCCTAATTTTAACCCTAAACCTAAAATAGCCTTCATTCAAGTGAGGACTTTTTTTCACTTCTGAATTTTGGTTGGTTTAACATGTCCACAAACACACGTGCACACACACAAACACAGAGTGCAATTGGAGAGTCATCCAGATGGGGGGGTCAGAGTAAGAGTGGGTAGGGGGAAGACCCGTCTGCAGGATGAATGGCTGCAGGTTACTTCTTGTTCTGCTTCTCCAGCACCTGACACCTCTCCTGGAGGGAAGTGGACAAGATGTCATGTTAGTTCCATGTCAAACGTCGACAATTTCATGTAAACCTGATTGTTAAAGGTCCGTACAGTTAAAAACAAGATTTCCCCCGTTGTTTAATGACATTTCCACACTATGAGGCTCGAAATGACACTGAGAATTATGATAATGTAGTAGGATCTCGTCTGATACTCGTCTGGTAATGAGGTTTGTAGCCATATGGGGGCGGAATAAGACAAAGGTTCAGTGGAGGATGAGCAACCAAAAAACTCATAAGGACCAGTTACCCAGACACAGATTAAGTCTAGTCCTGCATGAAACATTTTAGTCCAGGACTAGGCTTAATCTGTCTGGGAAACCGGCCCATAAGGAAACGTAGGGAAAGGCAGCGGTTCTATTAACACAGGAAGCCAAAATGCAAGTTTCCATCTCTGGGTAGACAACACAGGTGATTCTACAGGTGTCCTCTCAAGCTCAATAACTCCTCTTCATTGCTCACTTGCTATCACAGGATACAGTTAACCCCCAGGCTGCCGAGTTATACAATGTACTGCCTCTGGGTTTACAGTGTCAGATATACAGAATAATCCCCAAACGAGTTCTAAAGAACATGACGCAACCATCTTCGAACACAGCTCTTTTATACTGAATATCCTAGGTTGCTTTCACTGGGTTTTAGCTCCTGTGAGACGTTTAGCAGTGAGTTTGACTTTGTCGGTTGTTCTGTGTCATTGAACACAATCAAGGGATTGTAGTCTGATTGCTACATATACTGTAAGAAAAAAAAGGTGCTATCTAGAACCTAAAAGGGTTCTTCTGCAAAAGGGTTCTACCTGAAACCAAAAAGGGGTCTCTTATGGGGACAGCCGAAGTACCTTTTTGGACCCCTTTTTTACATTTACATTTACATTTAAGTCATTTAGCAGACGCTCTTATCCAGAGTTTTTCTACGGGTGAACCCTATCCAGGGTGGGTCTGTAAAGTCTGTCAGTGCTGGAGGGGCCTGTACAACGCAAGATGAATTTGACCTTGATGGCCAGCTGACTTCTAGGTGCAAATATCGGGTATTTCAATGGAGGAAATATGTTTGTTCCTGTATTCCCATAACTAGAGCTGAAGACTTCATCAGGAAACCTCACACTCTTCTCTCAAGAGAAAAATGTGACCGGCCAACTCTGCAATCCTACACCCTACAGTCCTGTACCTGTCATCTGTGTTGACGCCTGTACAGAGAAGGCAGAGCCTTCTGAGGTGAGGAAGAGGTGTATTGTGTTACATTCTCATGGTGTCAATAGCCTGGTATTTCAATGTGGATCTGCATTTTGATAGGAAAAAATGGCTTCCTAGGCTGTAAACCTAGAGACAGAACGTCATACCTTAATGTTTGTTTGGCTATATGTATGTATGTAAAGATGTCAAATTAAAATTTGAGAGTGCAAACATTGTCAGATATATATATATATATATATATATACACAATAAGTACACCAAATGAAAGAGATGGGACTCTGAAATTAAAAATGGGAGAAGGCTAGTGCTCTCCCACTAATTGAGTGATTGTAACGGTTTTCTTCTGGTGAAAGAGAGGCGGACCAAAATGCAGCGTGGTGGTTATTCATGTTTCATTTATAAAGACACTATACATGAATAAACTAACAAAAACAATAAACGTGCAAAAACCTAAACAGTCCTATCTGGTGCAAAACACAGAGACAGGAACAATCACCCACAAACACACAGTGAAACCCAGGCTACCTAAGTATGATTCTCAATCAGAGACAACTAATGACACCTGCCTCTGATTGAGAACCACACTAGGCCGAGACATAGAAATACCCAAAACCTAGAAAAACAAACATAGACCGCCCACCCAACTCACGCCCTGACCATACTAAATAAATACAAAACAAAGGAAATAAAGGTCAGAACGTGACAGTGATACTGCAGAGGTGGTTTGTCGTAGGCTATTTTTTATTCTTCTTCTTTATTTATTCAGAGGAACCCTATTGAGACCATGGTCTTATTCACAAGGGGGCCCTGATCACAACAATACAAAAACCAATGCAATGTCAAACAAAACCTCAGTGTCATCTCAAGTTAACCAACCCTGTGAACGAATTTGGTGAGTCATGTTTTTAATATGTCAACAGCAAAGTTAGCTAAGTTTGTGCGTAGTAGAGTTTGTAAACAAAAAGGGAATAGTGAAGTGATCTAGGGTTATTTAATGAGGACCAGCCAACCTTTTGATACAGTAAGCAGTGCTGAGTATTAAAACTGTCACCAGTGATAGAGCAGAGTGTGCTGTGGTAGTAGACGGCATCCAAAGATATAAGAGTTGTGGCTGCTGCATTCTGGTAAATTGTGTCACCATAGTCAAGAACTGTCAGGAAAGTTGACTATACAATCTGCTTCCTGCTGTTTAGGGAGAGGCAAGATCTATTTCTAAACAAAATAAGCCCACGTTTTAAACGTTAAATCAATCCAAAGCCCAAATATTTATAGGCGGGAACCCGATCGACGGGAGAACCAGTCAATTAATAGCTATGTAAATCCATCTGAAACATTTTTGTGAGAATTAGAGAATAGTTTATTCGCTGTTAGTCAGCACCTCCACACAAAATACTTTTTCTCGGTGTGTGGAAGCTCATGATTTTGTTCTGAGAATTAGAGAACAACATATATATAGCCTTGCCCACAATAAGTACAAGTATTAAACGAACCAGGGCATTATGTAAGGCAACAAAGTCAGATTGCAGCTCTAACAACACCTGGTCTACAGGTGGGGCAATGGCATACATAACAGTATCTTCTGCAAACAGATGAATATTAGAAGTTTTAACAGATAGACCACTATTATTTATATGCATCAGAGTTTATCTTCGCAAGACCAAGAAGAGTAGTGTATGAGTAGGCACTGATTTTTAACCATAGACTGACAACAACCTGAGGCGGAATCACCCCCCCCACACACACACACACACTTTAACACAAACACATGAACTGTAATTTGCCATCATGAAAATAAGAAACCCGTTTGCAAAAAGATACAGTAGCTTATTATTTTCATGACACCCATTTGATGCAGCAGCTGACGTATGTGTGTTAGATGTTTCTAAAGGCCCTTTTCTGTGAATTAAAAACCTTCCCCAATGTAGGCCCAACTTCTTGAGATGTGACAATGTTTTAGTATGGCAGTCACCAATTGAAAGCAAGATTTGTGTTTAACTTCAACTTAGTCAAATAAGGAAACGAGCGCAACTGTCATTTGTGAAATGTTGTCATTATACAATAACGTATTCAAATGTATTCCCAGGTCTGGGTTTAATAGAGTTGACTCCAACCCTTGTTGAGACGTCAATAATTGCTCTTGTGAATGTCTCACCTGTCTCCATGCAGTGTTTCCATGGATGCCATTGACCGTCTGAGGCAGAGGCTCATAGAGAAGGAAAGAGAGATGAGATAGTACAGATGGTAGACAGTTGCTGTAGGACTCTATAGCCCCTCACCTTTGACCTTAACATTAACCCTATTTCTTCTGTGTCTTGTTTTGACTTACAGAATTCAGATGGACTTTGCTCCACCTTTTTGCTGTTTTCCCTGAGTGGGAACAACTTCAGCGTTTGGTCCCAAGGGGTCCTCTTTTCACTGGAAGCCATAAAAACAGAGAGATGTCTTGAAAAAGTGACAAGCTAGCCTAAACATTAAAACAACTGCAGATCCTAATGTGATTGGGCATTAGTGCCTTTATTTGGCCACTGGAGGGCAGCCTCTTATAGACTGACAAACATTGATAACAAATCAGGAATCAAATGCAAGTTCAAGTAATATATAATAATATATAATATATATGCCATTTAGCAGACGCTTTTATCCAAAGCGACTTACAGTCATGTGTGCATACATTCTACGTATGGGTGGTCCCGGGAATCGAACCCACTACCCTGGCGTTACAAGCGCCATGCTCTACCAAATGAGCAGTAGAATTAAGAATTAGAATACTAATTTAATAGGATATGAAAGTCATTGTAGGAAGAGTGCAAGTTTATCTCAACCACTTTGGAAAACAACCCTGCTAACAGTTAACATATTATGGAATATAAGAAATTATTATTATTATTATTAAGTCCCAAAAAAATCTTTAGAAACATACACATACTTTTATTGTATATTCTGTAGCCTACAACTCACTCAGCTCTAACATGTAGCGAAATAGGAGACATTACATTTTCCATTGCTCTTATTGAACCAGGGAATTGAGTAAAAGCAAGAGACTTATACTGTAATTAACTGTCAGGATAGATGATAAATATACTGTGAGTGAATCTGCAGGCGCTGTCCAGCTGGCGCGTGTGTGTGTGTGTGTGTGTGTGTGTGTGTGTGTGTGCTTGTGAAAAGGAGGGGGTGGTGTCTAAATCAACAGCTTGCTTGCGCTGATAGTTAAAACCAGGTCTTATCCTGACTTGGGATAGACATGAATGGCTCACAGAAATATTCCACTGATTCAAATGCATGATTTAGGCTGCGTACATGTTTAGAATTACAAGCGTAGAACCCAAGCCAATAGATATCCACTCCCTAGTTGAAGCTACGCACTCCTGCTTCAACCTCCATAACTCTTTACATCACCAAGTACATACATACATCATGCTATAATTATCTAAATGCTATAGCCTCATGGATGGCAAAACGGACTCTCTTCCTTGCAGACCAGCAGGTAACCTTGTGTTTGCCCTTGATGTTAGTGGGAATCAGTTCAGTTTCAATAGTCTGCCCCTCACCTAGAGTGGCAGTTATGGCTAAGAGCGACAGCACATAGGTGACAGAGAGAAATTACCTGCCACCAAATAGCCCAATTCCAAATCCACCCTTATCCCATACTCTGTATCCCCTAGTCACCTGTGTAGATCTGAAATGGGTGGCTACACTGATTGGTTTCAGCGTGGTGACAATTACACCTAGCTTATTAGAGGACAAGGTGGATGGAGCTATTACCATATTGCACAGAGAGAGAGAGAGAGAGAGAGAGAGAGAGAGAGAGAGAGAGAGAGAGAGAGAGAGAGAGAGAGAGAGAGAGAGAGAGCAATTAGAACCTAACAGCTCCCCTATCTGACAGCCTAGTAACCCCTCACCGAGATGGCGCCCCAGGCTACACCAATCACAACAGAGAATATGAGCTCAGTGGCCAATGGCGATTCCCCGCTGCCTTCCACCTGCCACGCCATTGGATGAAAAATACAAATCATCACCATAATTTGTCAAAAAAAGAAGGAAGTGCCTCAGGTTGTCAGTTGTTCATTGGTTATATTCCATCCAAGCTTTCAGCTCAGTAAGATAGTTTATAGATTTGGATAAAGAGAGTGGGGAAGGAAAACTAGATCTCACAGTTTCCACGTATTATGAATGAACATCTATTTGTGTCCACATACTTTCTGCGTCATTACAGGGTTAATTCTGTGTGGTCACAGCGTTAAAACAGAAACAATTCAAAAGGTGAGGTTTAGGTATTATTTCCCAGTGGTTAAGGTTAGGGCTATGGCTTGGGAATTCTTCAAAGAAAATAATGAAAAACGATGCCCTATTACCATCAAGTATTCTCGCAGTTTGCGGGCGCCCAGTGGTTTCAGCAGTGTACTTTGGCTCTGAGTATCACAAGTTCAATCCCAGTGCTAGGCAGTTGTTTATATTTTATTTTGTGAGTGCCGAAGAAGGCGTATATTGACATTCTGGGGACCTTTTCAAACGTCCAGTATTGCAGTATATTTCTAGTGATCAATCTGGAAGGACAGCTTGTCAAGCCCCCAATGGTTTTTAACAAAGAGCCATGGTTCAAGTGAGGGTATTTGATGGGATGCTGTGAAGGCTGGCGTGAGCTGTTTTGAAGGGTTTAGGTTTGTATTCCAGGTTTAAGCTCTAACAAAGGGTTTGCTAGTAGCTTTGCTAGAGGTTTTTCCCATTTGCCTTAGGGAGTGAGGAAGGTGTTGTAGTGTATAGTAATATTTGATATGTGTATATACAGTGTTACATATACCTCACAAACGACTCATAATAAGACAATGTAAGTAGCCCATTAACTGAATGATCTGACTCCATAAGATAAATAGCAATATATGCAAGAACACTATAGCTGAGTTACAGTAATAGGCAAAGAACAAATGTCTGAGAATGGAATTCTAAATACAAGTGTATTTCATGACTTTGTAAAACGAATGGATTCACATACCAGGCTTAAAGTTACATTAAAGCTTAAGTTACAACACATTAACAAGCATTACAAGGCATTATTCCTAACATATACATTATATCCTAAGGTTAACTTACAAGACAAAGCTTGAACAAAGCAATGCTTAACTAGGCCAGAGGCCTAGAAGCCTGGGGAATGAGAATTGATCATACAACTTTCCTCCATGGATTGGATACAGGACAAGAGAGAGAACAAAGGCATTTCATTCCATTTCTAAAATATGAACGGCGTAACCTTCTCAACCCAAAACCAACCACCATTGACCAATCAAACGATACCAAGTTTACAGTGTAACCTTACCACCAAAATTGTGATCTTCATTTGCTTGCGGATGTCACTATTATGTATGCAATTGCTCCGGCTATTGATTTAGCATTGTCAAGGCTACAGTCTTATTTTGCAGCTGTTCAGGAAGTCCTTACGAATTTGAAGCTTTTACTCAAAACAGGCTAAATTAAATACATGCTATTTTCAAGGTCTCGTAGAAATATCTCAGTTTGGGTGACATCTTCACTCCTTGAATGGTTCTGTAATTGAAGAAGTCCCTGCGTACAAATACCTTGGTATTTGGATAGACAATGATCTACCGTTTAAGAAACTTGAGCTTGTTAAGAAGCTTAAATATATATAGAAATAAACGCTTGTAGAATCAACTTTTCTACCTGTTCTTGACTATTTGATACCCTCTACCGAAGTGCAACTGACTCTACTCTAAAATCCCTTGATTCTGTTTATCATAACGCCCTTCGTTTATTACATCTGACCTTTTTAATACTCATCACTGCATCCTTTACCAAAAGCTGTCTGGATCTCTTCAAATACATGTAGATCACTCGATTACTCTCGTTTTGTTTATAAAGCCCTACTCCACACCACAAGCTTTCAACGTACTTAATATCTTTGTTGAACTGTAGAATTTCAGGTTATAATACAAGGTCACGGGGTTGGTTAACAATGACGTCTCCCTTGGTAACCACAGAGTTCCAAGAGATCTGCTTTTTCACAACAGGCACCTCATGTGTGGAATAGTCTCCAGATGGCACTTCATTGGGATGATTTGGTATCCCTGGGTCAATTTAGGAAATTGGTTAATGATTTTTGAATTTGATGAATGTGTTTGTTTTATTTGATTGCAATGGCTAATGTGTATATTGTATGTATATTTTGGTGGATTTTGTGTATAACTGTGTGTGTGCTGATGTGACTGTTGTTCCCAGGCCTTGCTTGTGAATGAGACCTAAAGTCTCAATATGTCTCCCTGTTGAAATAAAATGTAAATAAAAAAAGGCTCAATCTCCACAGGGTGTCACAGTATCTTGTGTGGTGGGGTGAGACCAAAAAGACAGAATTCATGAGAAGACAATAAAACCCCTTTGCATAGAGTAATTCAGAGTTCACCCTGTATAGATACAAGTAACTACAGAAATAATACATCCATCTACAGTGCCTTCGGAAAATATTCAGACCGCTTGACCTTTTCCACATTTCGTTACTTTACAGCCTTATACTAAAAAATGATTAAATTCTCAATCTACACACAATACCCCATAATGACAAAGCAAAAACAGGTTTTGATAAATGTTGGCAAATGTATCTAAATTGCATATTCAATGCTATATACATTACCGGTCAAAAGTTTTAGAACACCTACTCATTCAAAATGTTTTTATTTGTTCTATATTGTAGAATAATAAGTGAAGACATCAAAACTATAAGTTTATTAGAGTTATCAGCCCCAGAAATTGCAGCCAAAATAAATGCTTCACAGAGTTCAAGTAACAGACACATCTCAACATCAACTGTTCAGAGGAGACTGCGTGAATCACATCACACCAACCCCACACCATAACACCCCCTCCTCCAAGCTTTACGGTAGGAAATACACATGCAGAGATCATCCGTTCACCCACACCGCGTCTCACAAAGACACAGGGGTTGGCTAAGGCACTGCATCGCAGTGCTGGATCCGCCCCTGTTTTTAAAATTTAGCCTAGATTGTCATGTTTTGTCTTATATTGTCTTGTCATTTTGCTTTCCCTTCTGTTCGTTTTCCCCCTGCTGGTCTTATTAGGTTCGTTCCCTTTTTTCTCTCTCCCTCCCTCTCTCTCTTCTCTCTATCGTTCCGTTCCTGCTCCCAGCTGTTCCTATTCCCCTACTCAATCATCTAGTCTTTTCACACCTGTTCCTTATCTTGCCCTCTGATTAGAGTCCCTATTTCTCCCCTTGTTTTCCGTTTCTGTCCTGTCGGATCCTTGTATATTGTTCGCCGTGCTGTGTCTTTGTCTCGCCCTGTCGTGTCTTCTTTCCCTCAGATGCTGCGTGTGAGCAGGTGTCTGAGTCTGCTACGGTCGGTGCCTTCCCGAGGCAACCTACAGTTAATGGTCGAGTCTCCAGTCTGTCCTCGTCACTACGAGTGGAATTAAGTTTTTTATGTTTTGTTTTCTGCTCTGATTGTCCAGGAGTATTGCCTATTTCCTTTACTGGAATAAAAACTCTGTTTTCGCCAAGTCGCTTTTGGGTCCTCATTCACCTGCATAACAGAAGGATCTGACCAAGAATGGACCCAGCGACTACAGATTCTCGTAACACTGCCGTCGAGATCCAAGGAGCCATGCTCGGCAGACACGAGCAGGAATTGTCTGCTGCTCGTCATGCCGTTGAGAACCTGGCCGCTCAGGTTTCCGACCTCTCTGGACAGTTCCAGAGTCTTCGTCTCGTGCCACCTGCTACTTCCTGGTCTGCCGAGCCTCCGGAACCTAGGGTTAATAACCCACCTTGTTACTCCGGGCAGCCCACGGAGTGCCGCTCCTTTCTCACCCAGTGTGATATTGTGTTCTCTCTCCAACCCAACACATACTCTAGAGAGAGAGCTCGGGTTGCTTACGTCATATCACTCCTTACTGGCCGGGCTCGAGAGTGGGGCACAGCTATCTGGGAGGCAAGGGCTGATTGTTCTAACAATTACCTAAACTTTAAAGAGGAGATGATTCGGGTTTTTGATCGTTCAGTTTTTGGTAGGGAGGCTTCTAGGGCCCTGGCTTCCCTATGTCAAGGTGATCGATCCATAACGGATTACTCTATAGAGTTTCGCACTCTTGCTGCCTCTAGTGACTGGAACGAGCCGGCGCTGCTCGCTCGTTTTCTGGAGGGACTCCACGCAGAGGTTAAAGATGAGAATCAAAGAGTCCAGTGTCCAGTGTGGACTCTTTGATTGCACTCGCCATCCGCATAGAACGACGGGTAGATCTTCGTCACCAAGCTCGTGGAAGAGAGCTCGCGTTAACGGTGTTTCCCCTCTCCGCATCGCAACCAGCTCCCTCCTCTGGCTCAGAGACTGAGCCCATGCAGCTGGGAGGTATTCGCATCTCGACTAAGGAGAGGGAACGGAGGATCACCAACCGCCTGTGCCTCTATTGCGGACTTGCTGGACATTTTGTCAATTCATGTCCAGTAAAAGCCAGAGCTCATCAGTAAGCGGAGGGCTACTGGTGAGCGCTACTACTCAGGTCTCTCCATCAAGATCCTGTACTACTATGTCGGTCCATCTACGCTGGACCGGTTCGGGTGCTACATGCAGTGCCTTGATAGACTCTGGGGCTGAGGGTTGTTTTATGGACGAAGCATGGGCTCGGAAACATGACATTCCTCTCAGAGAGTTAGGGAAGCCCACACCCATGTTCGCCTTAGATGGTAGTCATCTCCCCAGTATCAGATATGAGACACTACCTTTAACCCTCACAGTATCTGGTAACCACAGTGAGACTATTTCCTTTTTGATTTTTCGTTCACCTTTTACACCTGTTGTTTTGGGTCATCCCTGGCTAGTATGTCATAATCCTTCTATTAATTGGTCTAGTAATTCTATCCTATCCTGGAACGTTTCTTGTCATGTGAAGTGTTTAATGTCTGCTATCCCTCCCGTTTCTTCTGTCCCCACTTCTCAGGAGGAACCTGGCGATTTGACAGGAGTGCCGGAGGAATATCATGATCTGCGCACGGTCTTCAGTCGGTCCAGAGCCAACTCTCTTCCTCCTCACCGGTCGTATGATTGTAGTATTGATCTCCTTCCGGGGACCACTCCTCCTCGGGGTAGACTATACTCTCTGTCGGCTCCCGAACGTAAGGCTCTCGAGGATTATTTGTCTGTGTCTCTTGACGCCGGCACCGTAGTGCCTTCTTCCTCCCCTGCCGGGGCGGGGTTTTTTTTTATTAAGAAGAAAGACGGTACTCTGCGCCCCTGCGTGGATTATCGAGGGCTGAATGACATAACGGTTAAGAATCGTTATCCGCTTCCCCTTATGTCATCAGCCTTCGAGATTCTGCAGGGAGCCAGGTTCTTTACTAAGTTGGACCTTCGTAACGCTTACCATCTCGTGCGCATCAGAGAGGGGGACGAGTGGAAAACGGCGTTTAACACTCCGTTAGGGCATTTTGAGTACCGGGTTCTGCCGTTTGGTCTCGCTAATGCGCCAGCTGTTTTTCAGGCATTAGTTAATGATGTTCTGAGAGACATGCTGAACATCTTTGTTTTTGTCTACCTTGACGATATCCAGATTTTTTCACCGTCACTCGAGATTCATGTTCAGCACGTTCGACGTGTACTCCAGCGCCTTTTAGAGAATTGTCTCTACGTGAAGGCTGAGAAGTGCTCTTTTCATGTCTCCTCCGTCACTTATCTCGGTTCTGTTATTTCCGCTGAAGGCATTCAGATGGATCCCGCTAAGGTCCAGGCTGTCAGTGATTGGCCCGTTCCAAGGTCACGTGTCGAGTTGCAGCGCTTTCTAGGTTTCGCTAATTTCTATCGGCGTTTCATTCGTAATTTCGGTCAAGTTGCTGCCCCTCTCACAGCTCTTACTTCTGTCAAGACGTGTTTTAAGTGGTCCGGTTCCACCCAGGGAGCTTTTGATCTTCTCAAGAAACGTTTTACGTCCGCTCCTATCCTTGTTACTCCTGACGTCACTAAACAATTCATTGTCGAGGTTGACGCTTCAGAGGTAGGCGTGGGAGCCATTCTATCCCAGCGCTTCCAGTCTGACGATAAGGTTCATCCTTGCGCTTATTTTTCTCATCGCCTGTCGCCATCGGAACGCAACTATGATGTGGGTAACCGCGAACTGCTCGCCATCCGCTTAGCCCTAGGCGAATGGCGACAGTGGTTGGAGGGGGCGACCGTTCCTTTTGTCGTTTGGACAGACCATAAGAACCTTGAGTACATCCGTTCTGCCAAACGACTTAATGCACGTCAAGCTCGTTGGGCGTTGTTTTTCGCTCGTTTCGAGTTTGTGATTTCTTACCGTCCGGGTAGTAAGAACACCAAGCCTGATGCCTTATCCCGTCTCTTTAGTTCTTCTGTGGCTTCTACTGATCCCGAGGGGATTCTTCCTTATGGGCGTGTTGTCGGGTTGACAGTCTGGGAATTGAAAGACAGGTTAAGCAAGCACTCACGCACACTGCGTCGCCGCGCGCTTGTCCTAGTAACCTTCTTTTCGTTCCTGTTTCTACTCGTCTGGCTGTTCTTCAGTGGGCTCACTCTGCCAAGTTAGCTGGTCATCCCGGCGTTCGAGGTACTCTTGCTTCTATTCGCCAGCGCTTTTGGTGGCCTACTCAGGAGCGTGACACGCACCGTTTCGTGGCTGCTTGTTCGGACTGCGCGCAGACTAAGTCAGGTAACTCTCCTCCTGCCGGTCGTCTCAGACCGCTTCACATTCCTTCTCGACCATGGTCTCACATCGCCTTAGACTTCATTACCGGTCTGCCTTTATCTGCGGGGAAGACTGTGATTCTTACGGTTGTCGATAGGTTCTCTAAGGCGGCACATTTCATTCCCCTCGCTAAGCTTCCTTCCGCTAAGGAGACGGCACAAATCATCATCGAGAATGTGTTCAGAATTCATGGCCTCCCGTTAGACGCCGTTTCAGACAGAGGTCCGCAATTCACGTCACAGTTTTGGAGGGAGTTCTGTCGTTTGATTGGTGCGTCCGTCAGTCTCTCTTCCGGGTTTCATCCCCAGTCTAATGGTCAAGCAGAAAGGGCCAATCAGACGATTGGTCGCATACTACGCAGCCTTTCTTTTAGAAACCCTGCGTCTTGGGCAGAACAGCTCCCTGGGCAGAATACGCTCACAACTCGCTTCCTTCGTCTGCTACCGGGTTATCTCCGTTTCAGAGTAGTCTGGGTTACCAGCCTCCTCTGTTCTCATCCCAGCTTGCCGAGTCCAGCGTTCCCTCCACTCAAGCGTTTGTCCAACGTTGTGAGCGCACCTGGAGGAGGGTGAGGTCTGCACTTTGCCGTTACAGGGCACAGACTGTGAGAGCCGCCAATAAACGTAGGATTAAGAGTCCTAGGTATTGTTGCGGCCAGAGAGTGTGGCTTTCCACTCGTAACCTTCCCCTTACGACAGCTTCTCGTAAGTTGACTCCGCGGTTCATTGGTCCGTTCCGTGTCTCCCAGGTCGTCAATCCTGTCGCTGTGCGACTGCTTCTTCCGCGACATCTTCGTCGCGTCCATCCTGTCTTCCATGTCTCCTGTGTCAAGCCCTTTCTTCGCACCCCCGTTCGTCTTCCCCCCCCGTCCTTGTCGAGAGCGCACCTATTTACAAGGTACGTAGGATCATGGACATGCGTTCTCGGGACGGGGTCACCAATACTTAGTGGATTGGGAGGGTTACGGTCCTGAGGAGAGGAGTTGGGTTCCGTCTCGGGACGTGCTGGACCGTTCGCTGATTGATGATTTCCTCCGTTGCCGCCAGGATTCCTCCTCGAGTGCGCCAGGAGGCGCTCGGTGAGTGGGGGGTACTGTCATGTTTTGTCTTATATTGTCTTGTCATTTTGCTTTCCCTTCTGTTCGTTTTCCCCTGCTGGTCTTATTAGGTTCGTTCCTTTTTTCTCTCTCCCTCCCTCTCTCTCTTCTCTCTATCATTCCGTTCCTGCTCCCAGCTGTTCCTATTCCCCTACTCAATCATCTAGTCTTTTCACACCTGTTCCTTATCTTGCCCTCTGATTAGAGTCCCTATTTCTCCCCTTGTTTTCCGTTTCTGTCCTGTCGGATCCTTGTATATTGTTCGCCGTGCTGTGTCTTTGTCTCGCCCTGTCGTGTCTTGTTTCCCTCAGATGCTGCGTGTGAGCAGGTGTCTGAGTCTGCTACGGTCGGTGCCTTCCGAAGGCAACCTACAGTTAATGGTCGAGTCTCCAGTCTGTCCTCGTCACTACTAGTGGAATTAAGTTTTTTATGTTTTGTTTTCTGCCCTGATTGTCCAGGAGTATTGCCTATTTCCTTTACTGGAATAAAGACTGTTTTCGCCAAGTCGCTTTTGGGTCCTCATTCACCTGCATAACATAGATTGACATACCCATATCTAACTGCCTGTAACTCAGGCTCTGAAGCAAGGATATGCATACTCTTGGTACCATTTGAAAGGAAACATTTTGAAGTTTGTGGAAATGTAAAAGGAATGTAAGAGAATAGAACACAATATATCTGGTAAAAGATAACAACTGTTCTTTTGTATTTTTTGTACCATCATCTTTGAACTGCAAGAGAAAGGCCATAATGCATTTTCTCAGCCCAGCTGCAAGTTAGATTTTGGCAACTAGATGGCAGCAGTGTACGTGCAAAGTGTTAGACTGATCCCATGAACCATTGTATTTCTGTTCAAAATGTTGTATCAAGACTGCCCAAATGTGCCTAATTTGTTTATTAATAACTTTTCATGTTCAAAACTGTGCACTTTCCTCAAACAATAGCATGGTATCATTTCACTGTAATAGCTACTATAAATTGGACAGTGCAGTTAGATTAACAATAATTTAAGCTTTCTGCCAATATCAGACATGTCTATGCCCTCGGAAATGTTCTTGTTACTTCAACCTCATGCTAATCGCATTAGCCTACATTAGCTCAACCGTCCCGTGATGGGACACTGATCCCAAAGAAGTTCCAGCATGGCTTTGGGCTTTGTGGGACTATCATTTGTTTTTCAACAGGACAATGACCCAACACCTCCAGGCTGTGTAAGTGCTATTTGACCAAGAAGGAGAGTGATGGAGTGCTGCATCAGGTGACCTGGCCTCCACAGTCACCCGACCCCAACCAAATTGAGATGGTTTGGGGTGAGTTGGACCGCAGAGTGAAGGAAAAGCAGCCAACAAGTGCTCAGCATATCTGGGAACTCCTTCACGACCGTTGGAAATGCATTCCAGGTGAAGCTGGTTGAGAGAATGCCAAGAGTGTGCAAAGCTGTCATCAAGGCAAAGGGTGGCTATTTGAAGAATCTCAAATATAACACTTTTGGTTACTACATGGTTCCATATGTTATTTCATTGTTTTGATGTCTTCACTATTATTCTACAATGAGGAGAATAGTAAAAATAAAGAAAAACCCTTGAATGAGTAGGTGTTCTAAAACTTTTGACCGGTAGTGTATATATACTGTATGTATAAAAAACGTAAATATTATATATAAAATAAGTATTCAGGTACTTTACTCAGTACTTTGTTGAAGCACCTTTGGCAGCGACTATAGACTCGAGTCTTCTTGGGTATGACAATACAAGCTTGGCACACCTGTATTTGGGAGTTTCTCCCATTCTTCTCTGCAGATCCTCTAAAGCTCTGTCAGGTTGGATGGGGAGCGTCGCTGCACAGATATTTTCAGGTCTCTCCAGAGATGTTAGATCGGGTTCAAGTCCGGGCTCTGGTACTCAAGAGACTTGTTCCGAAGCCACTCCTGCATTGTCTTGGCTGTGTGCTTATGGTTGTTGTCCTGTGGGAAAGTGAACCTTTTTCCCCAGTCTGAGGTCCTGAGGCTCTGGAGCAGGTTTTCATCAAGTATCTCTCTGTACTTTGCTTTGTTCAGCATGGGCCGCTGGAAAACATCCCCACAGCATGATGCTGCCTCCACCATGCTTAACCGTAGGGACTGTGCCAGGTTGGTGTGACACTTGTCATTTAGGCCAAAATGTTCAATCTTTGTAACGGCGTTCTTCGTTTGTGGAAAGAGAGTCAGACCGAAATGCAGCGTAGTGGTTACTCATGTCTTTAATGAAGAGATTGCGATACATGAAATAACATATACATATACAAAAACAACAAACGGAACGAAAACCTATTACAGCTTATCTGGTGAAACTACACAGAGACAGGAACAATCACCCACGAAATACAAAGCGAAACCAGGCTACCTAAATACAGTTCCCAATCAGAGACAACGAGAATCACCTGACTCTGATTGAGAACCGCCTCAGGCAGCCAAGCCTATACAACACCCCTAATCAGCCGCAATCCCAAATACTACAAAAACCCCAATACGAAATACAACAACATAAACCCATGTCACACCCTGGCCTGACCAAATATATAACGAAAACACAAAATACAATGACCAAGGCGTGACAGAACCCCCCCCCTAATGTGCGGACTCCCGGACGCACCTCAAAACCATAGGGAGGGTCCGGGTGGGCGTCTGTCCATGGTGGCGGTTCCGGCTCGGGACGTGGACCCCACTCCATTAATGTCCTGGTTCCTCCCCGTTGCGTCCTGGGGTAATCCACCCTCGCCGCCGACCATGGCCTAATAGTCCTCACCCAGAACCCCACAGAACTGAGGAGCAGCTCGTGACTGAGGGGCATCTCGGGACTGAAGGACAGCTCGGGACTGAGGGGCAGCTCGGGACTGAGGCAGCTCGGGGCTGAGGGGCAGCTCGGGTTGAGGGGCAGTTCGGGGCTGAGGGGCAGCTCGGGACTGAGGGGCAGCTCGGGACTGAGGGGCAGCCTGGAACTGAGGGGCAGCCCGGAACTGAGGGGCAGCCCAGAACTGAGGGGCAGCCCGAAACTGAGGGGTAGCCCGGAACTGAGGGGAAGCCCAGTACTGAGAGAAAGCCCAGTACTGAGAGGAAGCCCAGTACTGAGAGGAAGCCCAGTACTGAGATGAAGCTCAGGCAGGTACTAGGCTCCGGTAGATCCTGGCTGGCTGGCGGAACTGGAAGATTCTGGTTGACGAGCAGATCTGGAAGATTCTGGTTGACTGGCAGATCTGGAAGAGACTGGTTGACTGGCAGATCTGGCAGATCTGGAAGAGACTGGTTGACTGGCAGATCTGGAAGAGACTGGTTGACTGGCAGATCTGGAAGAGACTGGTTGACTGGCAGATCTGGAAGAGACTGGTTGTCTGGCAGATCTAGAAGATCATGGCTGACTGGCGGATCTAGCTGCTCTATGCAGACTGACAGCTCTGGCTGCGTCTTACAGACTGACAGCTCTGACTGCTCCATGCAGGCTGACAGCTCTGACTGCTCCATGCAGGCTGGCAGCACCTTGCAGACGGACAGCTTCTTGCAGACTAGCGGCTCCTTGCAGACTGACAGCTCTGGCTGCTTCATGCAGACTGACAGCTCTGGCTGCTTCATACAGACTGACAGCTCTGGCTGCTTCTTACAGACTGACAGCTCTGACTGCTCCATGCAGGCTGACAGCTCTGACTGCTCCATGCAGGCTGACAGCACCTTGCAGACTGGCAGCTCAGGTTGCTCCGAACAGGCAGGAGGCTCCGGCAGCGCTGTAGAGGAGGAAGGCTCTGATAGCGCTGAACAGGCGGGAGACTCTGACAGCGCAGGAGGGAAGGAAGGCTCTGATAGCGCTGAACAGACAGGAGACTCCAGTAGCGCAGGAGGGAAGGAAGGCTCTGGCTGTGCTGAACAGGCGAGGCGCACAGAAGGCCTGGTGCGTGGTGCTGGAACTGGTGCTACAGGATTGAGGACACGTGCAGGAAGCCTGGTTCGGGTGGTTGATGCTACCGGAGGACTGGTGTGTGGAGGTGGCTCTGGATAGACCGGACCGTGCAGGCGCACTGGAGCTCTTGAGCACCAAGCCTGCCCAAGCTTACCTGGCTCGATGCCCACTCTAGCCCGGCCAATACGAAGGGCTGGTATGTGCCGCACCGGGTTATGCACCCGCACTGGAAACACAGTGCGCTCCATAGCATAACACGGTGCCTGCCCGGTCTCTCTAGCCCACCGGTAAGCACAGGGAGTTTGCGCAGGTCTCCTACCTGGCATAGCCATACTCCCATTAAGCCCCCCCCCCCAATAATTTTTTGGGGGCTGCTTTTCGGGCTTCCTTGCCAACCGTGTTCCCTCGTATCGTCGGCTCCTATCTCCGGCTGTTTTAAGTTCCTCGGCATACACATCACAGACAAACTGAATTGGTCCACTCACACTGACAACGTCGTGAAGAAGGCGCAGCAGCGCCTATTCAACCTCAGGAGGCTGAAGAAATTCGGCTTGTCACCAAAAGCACTCACAAACTTCTACAGATGCACAATCGAGAGCATCCTGGCGGGCTGTATCACCGCCTGGTATGGCAACTGCTCCGCCCTCAACTGTAAGGCTCTCCAGAGGGTAGTGAGGACTGCACAACGCATCACCGGGGGCAAACTACCTGCCCTCCAGGACACCTACACCACCCGTTGTTACAGGAAGGCCATAAAGATCATCAAGGACATCAACCACCCGAACCACTGCCTGTTCACCCCGCTATCATCCAGAAGGCGAGGTCAGTACAGGTGCATCAAAGCTGGGACCGAGAGACAGCTTCTATCTCAAGGCCATCAGACTGTTAAACAGCCACCACTAACATTGAGTGGCTGCTGGCAACACACTGTCATTGACACTGACCCAACTCCAGCCATTTTAATAATGGGAATTGATGGGAAATGATGTAAATATATCACTAGCCACTTTAAACAATGCTACCTTATATAATGTTACTTACCCTACATTATTCATCTCATATGCATATGTATATACTGTACTCTACATCATCGACTGCATCCTTATGTAATACATGTATCACTAGCCACTTTAACTATGCCACTTTGTTTACTTTGTCTACACACTCATCTCATATGTATATACTGTACTCTATACCATCTACTGTATGCTGCTCTGTACCATCACTCATTCATATATCCTTATGTACATATTCCTTATCCCCTTGCACTGTGTATAAGACAGTAGTTTTGGGAATTGTTAGTTAGATTACTTGTTGGTTATCACTGCATTGTCGGAACTAGAAGCACAAGCATTTCGCTACACTCGCATTAACATCTGCTAACCATGTGTATGTGACAAATATCATTTGATTTGATTTGGTTTGATTTGATTTGATTAGACTCTCAGAGGGGGAAGGGCTGACTAGTCCTTGGGCATTGTTCTTTGTGCTTTCCTTGTGTTCCTGGACCATTTGCCATGCAGATCCAGGTAACAGAGAAAACATCAATCAGGGCCGAGCCTACGGTGTGAGGCAGAAAGACGTGGAGAGACTGGACAAGGAATACAGACAGGTGTGTTTGCAATTCTGTGTTCTCTCTGACATGTCAGTCATGGTTGAAGTACTCACGTGCACGCACATAGGCATGGAACCACACACTCTCTCGCTCTCTCGCTCGCTCTCTCACACACACACACACACACACACACACACACACACACACACACACACACACACACACACACACACACACACACACACACACACACACACACACACACACACACACACACACACACACACACACACACACACACACACACACACACACAAAAACACACACACACACACACAAGAATCAAACCAACATACCCTGTAGGACACGACACAGGGACACAGGTAACCAACCACCAGTCTCTTTTCAAAACAATTGTGTGAATAGTCAGAATTCTAATGCACATAGACAGAAGGGGGAAGGGAGGAGGTTTCATACAACCCACTGACAGACGCAGACAAAGAAGGGGAAAAGAACAGCAAGAGGAGAAGAGAAATCAGCCCAATGTCGTAATGCGTGATTTGTAATTTTTGTGTGTTGTAAATGTAATTGCGGTCATCTGGTCTGAGTATCTGTGCAATGCAGCATTCTCCATTAGCACTGTGTAATTACCAATGCACTGCAGAAAGACTTACGACTACATTCTCTGCTTGACAGCTAACAATTTGTACCTTAAACAGCTATTGTTTACGTGACAGCCCACCAAGTGATAACAAGGAAACACTTGCTTTTCCCTTCTTGGCTTGCGTTCCCTCGTTCAGTCTCTTTTGGCCCATATTCATGAAGAATCTATGAGTAGTAGTGCTGATCTATAATCACGTACCCCCCCCCCCCCGTTTCGTTCATTATAATCTAAACGGGAACAGAACTCCTTTATTCAGGTTAGCTAGTCTCATTGAGATAAACTCTATTTTTTTAAGAGACACCTGGTTACTGTACACAGTACTGTAAGTATATTTGATCTAAGCAGAAGTGAGAAACTCCAGTCCACACCTAGTAGATGGTATTGTAGTCTCTCCAACAGTTCTCTCCAACAGTCTACCTTCTCAGCAGTAAATGATTAGACTTGGTTAGCCAGGTGAGTAGTGCATTTTCTGGCGGATCGATAACTTCCAACTCATCAATGAAGTGCTGTGGGGAGTAGAAAAGCAGCATCAGGTGGGCCTAAGAGACCAGACTGTGTATTGCTGGTTTTCCCCAAGCAGACAGAACCTCTGTATATGTGTTAGACTGTTAACTAGACAAGACTCAGCAGCAGCATACTCCTGTGTGTATCCCCTAGGCATCGGCATAGCCATATGCTACTGTTCTGAACACACACACAAATATGTGCACACGAACTTACCGTACACACTAGCAGACATGTACGTGTGAGAGCACAGAAACACGCATCCACACCCACATACGTGTGAAAACACAGACACTCACGTGCATGCTCACGCACGCAAACACACACACTCACACATACACACACATACACATGTGTGATCTGTGATGTGTGGATGTGTCCATGAGGAGGTTGGATGTGTGACATGCAGCTGTTATTGTTTTGGAGCAAAGCTTCTTGGGTTGACGGACACTGGTGAAACACACAGGATGACCTACACTCTTAAAAAAAGGTGCTATCTAGAACCTAAAAGGGTTCTTCGGCTGTCCCCATAGGAAAACCCTTTTTGGTTCCAGGTAGAACCCTTTTGGTTCCAAGTACAACCATTTTGTTTTCCATGTACCAGAAGGGCTCTACCTTCTCCTGTGTCGTTGTGCTGAAGTAGCTCTTATATCTCCCCTACCCTCCTTTTGTATGCACAAACACACACACACACACACACACACACACACACACACACACACACACACACACACACACACACACACACACACACACACACACACACACACACACACACACACACACACACACACACACACACACACACACACACACACACACACACACACTTGTTAGGATGCTAATCTATTCCCCTGAGACCACCAGCTAAACAAAGACACCCACTGAACCCTGTAAACTGTACATATAAGTAAGCCTATGTAAACAACAATTGGATCAGCAGCACCACTGAAGGAATGAATACCTGATTTGCACTGCTTAGCACATGCTGTTATCATGATGCCCTTTCAAGGTCTGTCTGTGATTCAAATGAGTGGTTTGGTGAATGTGTTCTCTCATCACCATATAACAGATGTGTCTTCACCGTTCACTGTCAATAACATATTTTCTTGAGCTGGCCCTTTTGAGGTTAAGACAAAACAATAAAACAATACTTACTGCGTCCGAGAGCAAAGTGTCACGTTCTGACCTTAGTTCCTTTTTTATGTCTTTGTGTTAGCTTGGTCAGGGCGTGAGTTGGGGTGGATAGTCTATGTTCTTTTTTCTATGTTGTTATATTTCTATGTGTTTGGCCTAGTATGGTTCTCAATCAGAGGCAGGTGTCATTCGTTGTCTCTGATTGAGAATCATACTTGGGTAGCCTGTTTTCCCCATTTTGGTTGTGGGTGTTTAATTTCTGTTTAGTGTCTGGTTCACCTGGCAGAACTGTTTTGTTTTATCTTCGCTGTTATTTTGTGTAGTGTTCAGTTTTTCAATTCAAATAAGACGAACACTTACCACGCTGCATTTTGGTCCTCCTCTCCTTCCACCAATGAGAATCGTTACACAAAGAGAAACCGGACTTGATATCACGGTTCCTTACAGTTTTTTGTTTAACTAGGCAAGTCAAAGAACAAATTCTTATTTTGAATGACAGCCTAGGAGACAGCGGGTTAACTGCCTTGTTCAGGGGCAGAATGACAGAGTTTTACCATGTCAGCTCAGGGATTTTGATCATGTAACCTTTCTAGTTACTAGTCCAACGCTCTAACCACTAGGCTACCTGCCGCAGTACAGGAGAAGGTTGGTCTACCTGGTCTTGAAAATGTCTGGTTATTGTGTTTGATTCAATAAGGGTCTTTGAGTGCTTTGAGTTTCCCAACAGACTTAGGTAACTCTGAAAATCACATTGTCCCTTTTTCTAGGCTGGTAAGTGATGATATGTAACAACCTGCCTCGGGGAAACGAGTTGAAGGAGATGAAAGGAGAGAGACAGCCAGAAATAGCAAGAGTGTTACGAGAGAAAGACGGTCCTTCAACGAGAGAAAGAGATCGAGGGAGAAAGAGAGAGAGAGACAGCTCAACAGTCTTGTGTACAGTTTAACAGGAGAGGCTGGGGGAAACTTTAAGAGCAGAGAAGGTTTTCCATGATTTAATTTCCTTGTATTAACTTAATAGGCTGGTTCCTCGTAGGGATGGACACATGGGACGCATAACAACATTGTGACAATAATATTATAACATAATATATGCCATTTAGCAGATGCTTTTATCCAAAACGACTTACAGTCATGTGTGCATACATTCTATGTATGGGTGGTCCCGGGGATCGAACCCACTACCCTGGCATTACAAGCGCCATGCTCTACCAACTGAGCTACAGAAGGACCACAACCATAATCCAACCATAACATGGTTGGATTATGTGTGTGTGTTTGTTTAAATGTTTTGATGTTTCCCAGGACTCCCAGGAAAACAGCGACGACTGTTGCTGAGTGGACTATGTTGGTTAAAGTGGGTAGAGACGCACTATGTTTGTGTTTTACCGAACTGTGCAAACTGACACGGGCCCATATTCATAATCATAAAGCATCATGGAGTAGGAGTGCTGATGTAGGATCAGTTTTGCTTTTTAGATCATAATGAATGTGATTACATGGAGGAGCGACCTAATCCTGGATCAGCATTGGGATGCTTTATGAATATGGGTCCAGATAAAAAGAAATAGGTCAGCCAAAGAGGTGGTACTCTGGTATTCCTATCAGAGAGGTGAGTGCTGATACCATGTTCTGTCCTTGTCCTAATAACTGCAATGTTAGCAGGTGTTTTGGTGGGGAAATTCTCTCATTGGGGGAGCCTGGTTCACTTCACCCCTGTCTTGAGTTGTGTTGAGTTGTGTTGCGTTGTTTTGGATCTTGTTGCCCTAAGTTGTGCTGTTCTGTGTTGTGTTGTGCTTTGCTATGCTATGCTATGATGTGCTTTGTTGTGTTGTGCTGTGCTGTGATGTGCTGTGTTGTTGTAATGTGCTGTGTTGTACTGTGTTTTGTTATTTGTCGTGAAAAATTGTGGGGAGATATTTTCTCCATTCGGCCTATAGTTCCGGCTTGAAATATGCCACTGTAGCTTATGTTGGCCTGACAGCCACAATAGAGCTGACTAATGCAGAAATAGACTGCAGGCTAAGCCTCCACTAGCACTAGATGCCTCTAAATGTCAGAGGCTGGAACTGATGTTTTTGCTCTATCTTATACTGTGTGCATACCGTGACTCTAAACTGTCATTCATGTGTTCATGTCTCTGCTCAGTCACAAGATACATTTTTGCAGACATTTTATTTACAGAAGGAATGGCCACAGAACTTTCTAGAGTAAACATGGAACTATCACCCAAACTCAGTGTTGTGTACTATATAAAATGTCAGACTTCATTCTGTCGTAGGTAGTCACAGTGGTTTTTAAAGCAATATTCTATTTTTGACTGCAGTTTATAATTCATTAGCTCTTGCTCAGTAAAAAAAGGATGTTGCTGCTCATGTGTACACTCTTCAAAAAACATAAGGTGCTATCTAGAACCTAAACGGGTTCTTCGGCTGTCCCCATAGAAGATCCTTTTGAAGAACCCTTTTTGGTTCCAGATAGAACCCTTTTGGTTCCAGGTATAATTATTTGGGTTCCATGTAGAACCTTACCACAGAGGGTTCGACATGCAATCAAAAATGGTTCTACCTGGAACCAAAAAGGGTTATCCTATGGGGATAACTGAAGAACCCTTTTGGAACCCTTTTTTCTAAGACTGTAGAAATGAGTAAAAGATGTCTGCGGGTGCTGTAGCCTGTGGGAGTTTGGCTCTGACGTGATGGCTGGAAGATTCACTGAATTGCCTCTGGTGCTAATGGCTTGTTCACACACTAATCATTAAGTGTGGGTGACGTGGGGTGGAAGGACAGAGATGGAGGGTAGGGAGCGGAGGAAGAGATGGAGGGGCGGGGAGCGAGGAATTGATCGACGGGAGAGAAATGGAGAGAGAGAGAGAGAGAGAGATAGAGAAGGAGTGAGGGAGAGAATGGGAGGAAGGGATCGAGGGACAGAGATGAAGGGATGGAGAGACAGAGATGCATGGGAGAGGTCGTGGGACGGAGGGATGTAGAGAGGTGAAGGGATGGAGAGAGAGAGACGGAAGGACGGAGGGGAGAGGTCGAAAGATGGAGGGATGTCGAGAAATTAAGAGATGGGGGAGAGATGAAGGGCTGGAGGGGAGAAGTTCGAGGGAGAGATGTAGCGAGATGGAGAGGTGGTGGGGAGCGGAGGAAGAAAGAAGTAGGGAGAAAGCGAGAGGGGAGGGGAGAAGGGGTGGTGGGAGAGGAAAGGAGAGCTTAATGTGTGGAGAGATGTAGGAGAGAGGGGGAGGTGAAGAGAGAGAGAGCGAGGGGGGGGGTCAAGCAGGGGGTCAGTGTGTTTTGCTAGAGTGTGACAGCTAGAGAAAAAACAAGCATGCTCTTTGCTGTCTACAGCAATTAGTCTCAGCTAACAGTGTTCCTCAGCACCTGTGATCTCTCACTGGTTGGACCATGCTCTTGATAAAAAAAAAAATTCTCTCACTCAAATCAATACATCACCTTTACTTGGACTTCATAGCACTTTGTACAACATCATTTGTCACAATCTGTTTGACAAAAACATCAGGGCCTAAGCCTTCAAAAGAGCAAGTGTGGGTTCTGTGTAGACTACATGTATATACAGCCAACAGTACTGTGTAATTTAGTATCCACAATAAATGACATACATGTACACTCTTAGAAAAGAAGGTGCTACCTAGAACCATAACTAGTTATTCCTCTAAGGAAATCCTCTGAAAATGTCCTATTTTTTGTTAATGGAACCCTTTCACCACTAAAATGTTCAGTACGGCCTGGTCTAATAGACTAGACGTAACATGGTTAAGAAAATCCGGGACACTCAAATTAGTATGTTATGTTACGCAACCCAAAGGTCGCGAGTTTGAATCTCATCACGGACGACTTGAGCTAATTAGCAACTTTTTAACTACAGCACTTAATACTTTTTTTGCTACTTTTCAACTACTTAGCACGTTAGTTAACACTTCCCCTAATACTAACCTTAACCCTTTTAGCTAACCCCCTCCCCTAAACCCTAACCTTGGCCCTTTAACCTAACTCCTAAACTTAACCCTAACCCCTAACATCTAGCCTAGCTAATGTTAGCCACCTAGCCACCTTGCTAGAATTCATAACATATCATATGTTTTGCAACTTTGTAACATTTACTATGTTTTGCTCATTTGTAACATATTGTAATTCGTAAGATATCATACGAAATGGGTGATGGACATCCACAAATTATACATACCACATCATACGAAAAGGAGTTTCACATTTTCGGACAGAATAATACTAAATGCTCTGAAACCAGGTTAGTCAGTAGAAACATTTCACCACCCGTAACATACATGGAACCAAAAAGGGTTCTCCTGTAGGGACAAAACAAATAACCCTGTAAATGTTTAAGAGTGTACTGTAGGCATATGACAATACATTTTTATTGGTGCAGTGTATTTCACAGGGGTTGTCTACAAATTTAATTCCAGCATTTTAACAGATTAGACACCTGGACTCCAATATGATTATGGATACAAACATCCCCTTGGAGATATTTAGTGGCAGAGCCTTCTAGGCGATTCCACACCAGCGGGAGTGGAAAATATTTTTGGTATCTCAGATTGTTTTAGCGTTTCTTACGTAGAAGCTTAATTGGGGGGAATGATGTGATAAATGCTTTTTTTCATTTGTATCACAAACCATTTATAAGAAAATCATGATGAAAGTGGCAATTTCTTTGCCCTTTTTGGACATATACATACCTCCTGTAAATCTGTGAACCGTTCATGATTACAGACAACATCTTGGTGTAATTATACTCCGAATAGTGTGCTCTAAATAAAATATGGAGTGTGTATTGATTCTGAAATAAAAATCTTCACATTAATTTATTTAACATAAAAAAAGTGAATATCTCAAAACAACTCTTTTTGATTTTGTTCATTCATTTTTAGACACATTCTTTGTAAAAAAAAAAAAATATACTCTATAAATACATAACATTTACAGAGTGGGCTCTCCGCTCATTCTGTAGGTATGGTACATTTTATGAGCATCACAAACATTGTGAATGGGAAACTCCCTCTTCTAGTGACATGCTGAATGTGCAATCCTATAGAAGGGTTGTGATTGGTTACTGACCTATAATGTACATTTCTATGTATAAAATGGGTCATGTCATTAAAAGTATCAGAGCACACTCTGACGCGTTTGAAGACTATATTGTTACAAACAATATCTCTTCAAATAAGCTAAATAAATAAAGGTTGTTTGATATATTATTTATGTATTTATTTTACCTTCATTTAACTAGGCAAGTCAGTTAAGAACAAATTCTTATTTTCAATGACGGCCTAGGAACAGTGGGTTAACTGCCTGTTCAGGGGCAGAACGACAGATTTGTACCGTGTCAGCTCGGGGGTTTGAACTTGCAACCTCTAACACTCTAACACTCTAACCACTAGACTACCCTGCCGCCAGGGTAGCCTAATACGATTAATGTTGAATATATGAATGTAAAAATGTGTCTGTCAGAATCTAGAAATACTCCATACTTGAGAAAACACTACAAGGAGTATAATAACACCAAAGTGTTGTCTGTGTCATGCATGGTTCACAGATCATAGGGTCTTAAGATTGCCAATTTCATCATGATTTTCACAAAAAAATGGTCATACAAATGTATAAAGCATGTTAAACGTTCTTCCTCCCAATGAAGTCTATATGTGACAATTGCCAGAGCAATCTGTGGAGTGGAATTGCACTTCCAGTCAGGATTAAGGAATTCATACTAACAATGACCCCCATGGCGAAAGTGTTGCTTGGTGTTGTCCGACACATTGAAAGTATGATGTCGCCTTCTAACCTCAAGCTTTCAGTCCATTCAAGGTGTATTGTGATTGCTGCTGATGATGGCTGTATGTTCTAATACGGACAGCTTATGTAATGCCGAAAAGGGTGGATTTTTGCCTTCAATATCCATTGTCCTCCAAGTGTGGCTGAATATCCCCTACCCATCCTGTTGGCATGGATCCTTATTGTGTCAAATCATGTATCCATCCATAAGGGATCATAACACTGGGGATCATGTCCTCAGTGAGGACATACTGCACCGTAACATACATTTAAGAGAAAGCACATGATGGATCCCTCTCATAGATACGGGTCGGGGGAGGGGTCACAAATAATTAACAGGAAGTGGTTTGAGTGAAAGCTCTCTTGTGAGGGTGCATCTGAGGCCCCTTCCTTTGTTAGCACCCGAGGTGGGGGAGGACTGGGAGAATGGGGGGAGGGGGAAGAGAGGAGAGGGGGGAAGCCCCATCTGTCACAGAGCTGGCTTGGGTCAGTACTTTTGTTGTTCAAGAGTGATGAGGTAGATAGATGTGTGTGTGTGCGTGTGTGTGTGTGTGTGTGTGTGTGTGTGTGTGTGTGTGTGTGTGTGTGTGTGTGTGTGTGTGTGTGTGTGTGTGTGTGTGTGTGTGTGTGTGTGTGTGTGTGTGTGTGTGTGTGTGTGTGTGTGAGGAGAGATGGTAGTCAACACCATGAAGTAGGGACCAACCTCTGGTTTAATCAGGCCCTCTGGTTTAATCAAGTGACCCAGTGTTACGCACACAAATGCATCAGGGCCTGCTCCACAAACATGTGCATGCATGCACACACAAGAGCACATACACACAGACACAAACACACACACACAAACATCTTGTGAAAATATGTATTATATATATATATATTTTTATTTATTGGTGGCATCATTATTTCCATAGGATCTCTTTTTTTTAAAATCACCAAACATTTCAACCCATCAGCGAAATAAGAAAAAATGGAGAAGGCCCTGATGCAGAAGTATAGAGACCCTATAAAGGTGCCGGAGGTGATGGCTGCTGTTTTACGGGCTCCTAACCTACACTGCTCGCATACATTGCTCGCCTGATGTAGAATACCTCATGATAAGCTGTAGACCGCAATACCAAGAGAGTTCTCATCTATATTATTCGTAGCCGTCTATTTACCACCACAAACCGATGCTGGAACTAAGATCGCGCTCAACGAGCTGTATAAGGCCATAAGCAAACAAGAAAATGCTCATCCAAAAGCAATGCTCCTAATAGCCAGGGACTTTAATGCAGGCAATCTTACATCCATTTTACCTAATTTCTACCGGTATGACACATGTGCAACCAGAGGAAAAAAGCTCTACATCAACTTTACTCCACACCCCGAGAAGCATACAAAGCTCTCACTCGCCCTCCATTTGACAAATCTGATCATAATTCTATCCTCCTGATTCCTGCTTACAAGCCAAAGAACTAAAGCAGGAAGAACCAGTGACTCGCTCAATACGGAATTGGTCAGATTGCGCAGATGCTACACTACAGGACTATTTTGCTAGCAGAGACTGGAATATGTTTTGGGATTCATCCAATGGCATTGAGGAGTATATAACTTCTGTCACCGGCTTCATCAATAAGTGCATTGTCTCGACGTTGTCTCCACAGTGACCGTATATACATTTCCCAACCAGAAGCCATGGATTACAGGCAACATCCGCACGGAGCTAAAGGATAGAGCTGCCGCTTTCAAGGAGTTTATAAGAAATCCTGCTATGCCCTCAAACAAACAATCAAACAGGCAAAGCGTCACTACAGAACTTAGAATAAATCGTATCCCATGTATATAGCCTCATTACTTTTATGTAATTTTCTTGTGTTACTTATTTATTTTTATTTTCACTAGTTAATTTAGTAAACATTTTCTTAACTCTATTCCTTGAACTGCATTGTTGGTTAAGGGCTTGTAAGTAAGCATTTCACGGTAAGGTCTACTACACCTCAATACAAATACAAATACAATACAATCTGATTTGATGAGCGAGGGAAGATAGGAAGTGCCAGTGAAGGTGTGAGAAGGTGGACCTAGGGAAGATGTTACTGGTGATTTAGGAGGAGGAGAGGTTGGGACATAGGGACACAACCTGTACAGATGCTCAGACTGACATCAAAGTACTAAAGCAGCTATGAAGTAGTCTCTCTGAGGAGGAGCGAGGTAGGCTATTGTAGCTACAGTGTTGCTAATACACCTAATCAGAAAGCCACTTGTTTTATTGGGTAAAGGCAAGACAAGAATTAGGATAGGTTTTGTCACCAATTCTATTTGCTGGTCACTATTCTATTATATAGTTGGGTTGTCAATCACTTTTGTGAATATTTACAAATATGCTTGGCAAATACTAGGAGGCTATTGCGCTGATTCCCCCGTAATGCTATTATGTCACTTCGACCTGAATTAAATTAAGGGATTCCTTTATCTGGCCCGGGTTACCCCGGTGGAAGGAGTTTAAACCGGGTGAAAAGTGATTGCATTTGTTTTGTGCAGCGTGCTGATTCCCCGCTTTCGCCCGATGACGTGCCGGGCCAACCAGCCCCTGCGTTGTGCGCGCTGTGCGCATGCGTATTCATACAGCTCAGACGTTGGCGTCAGTCAGCACTAAAACACTATCCTGTTATATTGCCCCGTCAACGGGTTGTGCCAAAGCTGTGTTCACCGCGTCTCGTTTCCTCTCCACAATACGAACACGGACGAAAAGAACACCATGTTATCCAGATTTAAAGACGCCACATTTCAGCAGTGAAAAGAGGAGGTAGAGACAGAGGGGAGTGAACTAACAAAATAGGTTAGAAAGGGACCCAGAGAAGAGAGAATCCCACCGACCATCTGCGTGAGGCGAGAGAGAGGAGGCCAACCGGAGAGCAGCAGCCGACTGCCCTGTGGAATAACCTACGGTTTCCGTTGATTTGAAAAGAGAATTTTGATTTGTATTTATTATTCTGTGAGACATATTACTAAATTCCAACAAAATGTCATCTTCTGGCAAAGACAACAGCGCACACTATATGAACTATGTGGGACCTTATCGTTTGGAAAAGACCCTCGGCAAAGGACAGACAGGTTAGTCCTTGTCGCTTGTCTAAACGTGGATGATGTGAACGCACTGGCTTTCTTTTATGAGTTATGCTGACATGGGCTAGGACACATGGGCTTCTCAGTAGGTTATTGTGGGTTTGGTGGGTTTGATTTAGGGTGCATCACTAACGTGCGGGCTGGTTACTTCTAGTTCCCACGAATTGCTTTTGACTCATTGCATCAATCGGGGTTGGGACTGTGCACTTGAATGTCTTATGTGGATTATCCTAAAATTCTACTTCACAATAAAATAGAATAAACTGGTCCGCCCTATAGCCTAGTCAGCTGGCTACAGTTGGGCTACATGTAGTCCACAGGGCTTACGTGTGATTGTTGAAATATAATAATAATATCCTATTAATCCTCATTGCCAGACAACGGGGAGATGGTATCGCAATGTTGTATGTTGTGGGTTTGTTACATTGTAGCGTGTAGCTGTCTTCGAACATGCACACGTTTGTCGTTTACAATGTTGCATTGTGGAAGCTTGCGCTGATATCTGCCAAATGAGATAGGGCAAGCTACTGCACTGCACAAGCCTGCTGTACCAGCGGTGTGGTTTCACTGTCAGTCGCTGCAATGACAAGCACTAGCACCTATCCGTGCAATTTCTGCTGCAATTACAAATACTTTTAATCCCAAACTACACGCATGGGGTCAAATGTATTTTATTAACGAAAGATTGACGTAATCTAATGATTTCCTGGTACCCTATTTGTATCCGGCTAAAGCAGTTTTGATTCAAATAAATAGCCTAAGCGGGAGGCATAACATCCCCAAAACCACTAGGCAATGATGTGGGTACCACTGTCATGTGGGTACCACTGTCATAGGCTATAGGCTACTTTTTTTTGAAAGGTCTAATAAGAAAACAAGCTGTGTGTTCCGCCCCCCAACATCTCTGATTCTCTTCTGGGCGCGCAATATCAAGTGCGCCTATAGAGTGGTCTCAATCAAGTGATCCATAGCCTATTTGCTATAGGCTACAAAGTCCATGCTCAGAGAATCACAGAGCAAAGTTATATTTCTAAGATGGCTGCTGGGATGGTGTAAATAAAACAAGGCTGCATTACACACTGCAATGGATATTCCAACCCTGAGCTCTTGCTGATCCCCAAAATGTGTGTGCTGCCTAACCAATGCTGTTGTGTAGGCCTACAGTGGCAGTTCAGGAGGAGAGTAAAATAATTATTTCGAAAATAATGAGTCCAAAAAATGCATTATCTTGCGTGCTGACTAGCTTATAGCTTATGTACTCTTTAGTTTGAGAAGGAAAGGTGGACGATGAGGAGGACCGGAGGTCAACTTTGATAGCTTGCTACTACTATAATTGATTTTAATCAAAACAATATGTTTGTTGCCCATGTTGCATTCATCAGAGTTATTGACCTCACAATAAGCCAGATTCGAGTAATTTACCTTGTGGTGCTGAAATTTGAAGCAGCAGTCACGGCAAAATGAATTGAAAATGGACAGCTCATGGTGCTGAAAGTAGGCAAAATCGAGTAGGCATAATTCATTTAAACCATCTTCAATTATATTCGACTTTACTAACAACAAGAGAGCTTTGCATTTGAACCTATTTCTTCCTATTCAAGAAATGAGAGGTAGGCCTTCCTGTTTCACATTCGAAATTAGACTGTAGGCTGCTATATACATAGAAATCTCGGCCAATTTCTCCACCCAGCATGCGCTCTTTAAATAGCCTACCTCTGTGTCAGTGAAGGGCTGTTAAGTTCAAACCTGGACGCGAATTTCGGGGGTATGAATGTACATCATAGACCTACCTTTTATTAAAGTAAACGGTGAAAAGCGGAGGACTACCCATTGTTAGTTTTAAGATTTAAAGGAAGAAAAAAATCAATTTATATAAAGTGAACTATAAGAGCCGCTTTGTTCCACGATGCTTTATGCTAGAAACAAGCTGTAAAATACCCTGGGAAGACACGACTCTGATGCATATGGGGATAACACTGTTTCATTTCGTTGACATTCCGAGGCTGAGCTACAACCTTCTACAGCCGCGGAGAAAAAATATAATTTTCTTGGAAAGTAATCTAATTTTGTCACTATCTATTGATTAAGCTATTCACTCTTTGTACAATAGAATATGTTTAAAACCCAGACAGCTTTTAAGGAAATACTTGTGACATTCTCCTGTTGAGTTAAGCCATGGAAGAAGGGTAGTAAAGCGCTTAAATATGACATTTTCTGCGTCAGTAGGCCTACGTTTTGAAAGGGTCATGCTCAGATTCCTAATGACATCTCAGATTTAATTATTTCTAAACAGGGACAGTTTCGTATCAAACAAGACACACTGATTTGGCATTGGAGAAATAGAATTAGATGTATTTATTTTTTTAGTATTATTATTTATTTTTTGAACCTTTATTTAACTAGGCAAGTCAGTTAAGAACAAATTCTTATTTTCAATGGCGGCCTAGGAACAGTGGGTTAACTTAACTGCCTGTTCAGGTGACAGATTGTGTACCTTGTCAGCTCGGGGGTTTGAACTTGCAACCTTCCGGTTACTAGTCCAAATTTTTATAAAAGGCTATGTTTTTTTTCTCAGACCTGCAAGTTAGATGATAGATTCATGCAATGTTTTTTTTATAAAGGAGATCTTTCCACCCCTACGGTGGACGGTGGACCCAAACCTTCGGGCCTGCAGCCCGGTGCGCGATCAATATTCCTGCGTTGCCATGTAATGCTTACAGGACAAAGAACAATTTCTTAAACGGCAAATCCAAGGCTCTGGTCTATTCAAATAGGGAGGTTAAACTGTAAGGATGTTATCTGCTATCCACATTATGTTTTAATGATTCATTTGGGTATAGGGGAGGGTCACTTTCTTTTTTTTCAAGCATTCAGGGAGGGTTTAGGTCAAATATATATTTTGCTTAGAGGTCAGAGTTTCTCCATTTAATCCTTATTATAAATAACGTTCACCCCCTTAATTATTTCCAATTTTGTCTTGGCCGATTAATGATGATTGAGGTTTTTATACGTACTTCTGGCTGGGATTCATATGCATCCTTTGCACTAGGAACCCTGTCACGTTCTGTTAATTCAGTAACTAGTTCAAATCTATGTCAACCACTTCCAGGGCTATATAAAGGTGAGGGTGACATGGCTTGCATGTGTTGAACTGCGTTTATCAATATAGAACTCACGCATTAGGGTGCACATACATACATACAGTAGCCTACTGTAACGCACAAACTGCAATTTTCACTCCAAAGTCACTGTTGTTTACAGTCCTATGGACGAGAGACAGGGACAGAGTCCTATATGACCATGCAGGTCAGCGAGGTCACACAGCAATGGGAACCCGTACTCTGGTCTCATTACCATATTTATATGAAAGCTTTTTTCCCTGGAATCCTTGTATCACGGCTCAGGAGACGACCCATGTGCAAACAGTTTAAAGTAACAAACGTTTATTAAAAAATCAGGGGGCAGGCAAATGACAGGCAGGTAGAGTTCAGTAATCCAGAGCAGAGTCCGAAAGGTACAGAATGTCAGAGCAGGCAGAGGTCAGTAAACCAGGGCAGCATCACAAGGTACAGAACGACAGGCATGCTCAGGATCAGGGCAGGCAGAATGGTCAAAACTGGGAAAACAGGGATTCGAGAAAAAACAGGAGTAAAAGCGCTATATGATATAGGTTTAATCCTAGGCACATGAAAGGAGGGATGTATACGGCGGGTACGGGGCAACATAATACGAACAGCAGAGTGGCTAAGAATCTTGGAGATTGGGGTAAGGGCCAATAAAACAGGGGCAAAGTTTGCGGGACTCCACCCGGAGGGGCAGATCTTGAGTGGGCAGCCATACCCTCTGCCCGAGACAATACCAGTGAGCCAGGTTCCGGTGGCGGTCCGCTTGTCGTCGATACCTGGAGGTGGTCTTGAGAAGAGACGACCGGGCTCTCTTCCAGGTACGGCGACAGCGGACGAACATCTGGGCCGAGGTTATGCCGACCTCTTGCTCCGGCAAGAGCGGGGGCTGAGCGGGGGCACACAAGTTGCTGGCTCCAGATGGTGGAATTGGCAGAGACGAGGCAGCGAAGAGTCATTGTCAGGTTTTGATTGGCTCGCTCTGACTGGCTGTTAGACTGAGGACGGAACCCAGAGGACAGGCTGGCCGACGAACCAATGAGTGTGAAGAATGTCTTCCAGAGCTGGGATGAGACCATGTCCACCGGGAGTCCATGGATCCACCGGGAGTCCATGGAGGTTAGCTCGGGGAGAGGAATGGGTTGCTTTGGAAAACAGCTCCACTACTGTCAGGATGACAGTGTTTCCATCAGATGAGGGGGGATCCGTGACAAAGTCCAGGGATATGTGAAACCAGAGATGGTTAGGGACAGGAAGTGGTTGAAGGAGACCAGCTGGAGCTTGCCGAGGAGTCTTGTTCTGCTCACTGATCATGCAGATGGTGACGTCAGGGACCGTGGTAGGCCACCAAAAGGCCACCAACAGCATTGTCGCACAAATGCCAGGGACCGATGGGAGTCCGGGTGGCACGCAAGCCTGGAGCAGTGGGCCCACTCCAGGATGGAGGGATGGATATCGTCAGGGGCAAACTTCCAGTTATCTGGCCTCCCCCGGGGTTTGGGTGGGACTGCTGCATCTCACGCACCTGATTCTCTATTCCCCAGCTGAGTGCCATCGCCAGACACGAGGTGGATGGATGGTCTCAGGGTCCGAGGGTGCAGCCATGGTGCTATAGCGGCGAGACAGTGCATCCGCCTTGACATTCTTGGATCCCGGTCGGTAGGAGAGGGAGAAGTTAAACCGGGTGAAAAGCAGGGCCCACCTAGCTTTCCTGGAATTCAGATGTTTGGCAGTTTGGAGATATTCCAGGTTACTGTGGTCCATCCACGCAATGAAAGGATGTTCCGCCCCCTCGAACCAGTGCCTCCACTCCTCCGGCGCCATCTTCACCACGAGAAGCTCACAATTCCCCACATCGTAGTTCCTCTCCTTGGCTTTAAGACGATGGGCGAAGAAGGCGCAGGGATGTAACTTGAGGTCCAGAGCAGAACACTGGGACAGAACAGCCCCCACGCCGACATCCGAAGCTTGGACCTCACGAACTGACAAACTGACGAGACAGTTCAGGATGCACCAATATGGGAGCTGTGGTGAAGCGCCGCTTGAGGTCCTGGAACACCTGGTCATCAGCTGGGGACCACATGAATGGGAACTTAGGAGAGGTGAGAGCAGACAGGTGGGAAGCCAGGGTGCTATAACCCTGGATAAAGCAGCGATAAAAGTTGTAAAATCCCAGGAAACATTGCAGCTGCACTGTGGGAGCATTGGTAAGACCAAATGGCATGACCAGATATTCGTAGTGACTGCTGACTGTGTTAAAGGCAGTCTTCCACTCGTCCCCTTCCTGTATCCGCACCAGGTGGTATGCGTTCTGCAGGTCCAACTTGGAGATAATAGTTGCCCCCTTGAGCGTCTTGAAGACCGAGGCAATGAGTGGTAGCGGGTAGCGGTTCTTAACTATGATGTCATTGAGGCCATGGTAGTTGATGCACCGGGGCAGGGTTTTGTCTGTGCCGGCGGGGGAGGCAGAAGGATGGATACACACCGCAGCTAGGGAGTGCTCGATGTAGGTCTCCATAGACTTGGTCTCCGGTCCTGACAGAGAGTACAGTCATCACCGGGGTGGTGTGTGGTGCCTGGGAGAAGGTCGATCCTGCTGTCATAGGGTCGGTGCGGAGGACGCGAAGTGGTCCGGGCCTTACTAAAAACCCCCTGGAGGTCCTTGTACTCTGCGGGAATGGAGGAGAGGTCCGTTGCAACTTCCGAGCCCACAGGAAGACATCCTGGGGCAGGCAATGGCAATGGCTGTGGCAGAAAGGGCTACAGTCCATGATGGCACCAGCAGTCCAGCCAATGAGGGGATTGTGTCGCTGGAGCCAAGAGAATCCCAATATCACAGGAACCTGAAGAGACGTAATAATTTGCTTGAATTGGATAGCCTCAATGTGGTTCCCTGACACTCGAAGGCTGATGGGAGTGGTATTGTGGGTGACCCAGCCTATAGAGCGTCCGTCCAGCGCTCTAACGTCCATGGGAATGGAGAGGGGCTGAGTGGGGATGCCCAGCTCGAAGACAGGGTATCATCCAAAAGACTCTCATCGGCCCCAGAGTCGATGAGTACCTGGAGAGATTTTGACTGGTTCCCCCCCAACAGGATGGCATGGAGACGAGAGGGGGACAGGAAAAGTTATCCATATGGCCCTCCAGAGTACTCCGGTAAGCCTGGTCTTTTAGTGGGGAAGAGGACACATTAGTCCTGCAAGACAGGCAACTGTTCGTGTGTAGCTTATGCAAACCTTCAGCTGGAGACAGGCTAGCTCTGCCTAGTTTCATCGGCTCGGGTAGAGGTGTTTCGGCAAACTTCAAAGACTCTTGGGGGAACTCGGGTAGTCTCGGGTTCTCTCGGCACCAGAGACGTCGGGACTTCCGGGAAGCCTCGGAGGCAAGATCCGTTGGTAGTACTCGGGCTGCTAGCTCGTCCTTAACTTCTTCTGATAATCCGTACAGGAAGATGTTGAACAGCAATTCCGGGATCAGGCACTATTAGCTGCCAAAGTGCGGAAATCCACCGTATAGTCTGCCACACTGCGGGAGTCTTGCCGAAGCAACTTTCGGGTAGCCTCTTCCCCAGACAATGGAGAATCAAAAACCTTTTTCACCTCCACCACAAACTCCTCCAGATTGAAGCATTCGGCCGACTGTTCTTCCCACACTGCCATAGCCCAGACGAGAGCCCTCCCGGACATCAGCGTGATGAGGTATACTATCTTCGAGCGGACTGAGGGGAAGGAGATGGCTGCAGCTCGAAGATGAGAGAACACTGAGTGAGAAACGCCCGACAGATTCCAGACTCTCCAGCGAAGCTTTCTAGGGGATGTAAGTGTGGTTCTCGAGAACCAGCGTGGCCGGGGGAGCCGCACTGCTAACAGCCACGTTACTGAGGGGCTGGGAGGTTACGATCATAGTAGGCTGCCTGACAGACAACCTGCAGAATTGCTCCAGCAATGTGTTCAATGAGCAGTCATGGCGATTGGCCAAGGTCTGGAACTCCTCCATAAGACCACAAAAAACGCTTCGTGCCTTCCAATGGTGGTTCCTTGGGAGGAGACAGCGTTGCGGAGCTGGTCCGAGTCTGCTGGATCCGTCAGGGCCAGTTCGTACTATCATGGCTCAGGAGTAGACCCAGATGCAGACAGTTCAAAGTCGCAAAAGTTTATTACAAAAACAGGGGGCAGGCAAAAGCCAGGTCAAGGGCAGGCAGATGTCAGTAAATCCAAAGCAGAGTCCGAAAGGTACAGAACGGCAGGCAGGCTCAGGGTCAGGGCTGACAGAGGTCAGTAAACCAGGGCAGTGTCACAAGGTACAGAACAACAGACAGGCTCAGGGTCAGGGCAGGCAGAATGGTCAATACCGTGAAAACAAGAAAACAGGGACTAGAGAAAAAAACAGGATTATGGGAAAAATGCTGGTAGGCTTGATGAGACAAGACGATCTAGCAACAGACAAACAGAGAACACAGGTATAAATACACTGGGGATAATGGGGAAGATGGGCGATATCTGGAGGGGGGGTGGAGACAAGCACAAAGATAGGTGAAACAGCTCAGGGTGTGACACTTTGGCTAGTATTAGCGTTGGCTCTTGCACTGATTGCATTTGATTGGTCATGGAGAGCTGCTAGTGGCATTACATCATTCAATTCTCATATGAACACATCTATTCGGGTCACTTTCTGTACCTGTGTCCTTGTATACCATAGGTGCTCATAGGTGCTCAGTGTGCCAGGTAGCCTAGCGGTTAGAGCATTGGGCCAGTAACCAAAAGGTTGCTGGTTTAAATCCCTGAGCTGACAAGGTGAAAAATCTGTCAATGTGCCCTTGAGCAAGGCACTTAACTGTAATTTGCTCCAGTGGCACCTTATTACTATGGCTGACCCAATCAAACAACACAAACTTCAACTATCCAGTTTGTGACAATAAAACACATTTTATTTCATCCACTACAACCACCTCCACCCCCTCTCATCTAGTCCTCTCTCCCCACCACCCTGCTCTCTAGCCTGGGTAAGCGACATCCCAGCTTCCCTTAGCTGTCCAACATCTACAAACTCCGTTACCAACCCCACCCCTCTCAACCATTCTTTTCTTCCCACCACCATGTTCTTTTGGTAAAAGGCATGCCACGTATGTGGAGCTTGTGTCATCTGTTTCCCCCTGTCCCCCCAGAGCTCCAGTGTCCACTCCAACTATGACTCCGCGTCCTGAAATGAATCTAAAGTGGAGCTGGGCTACAAGCAGAAACGCCGCTGAATGACTCTGTGTGTGTGTGTGTGTGTGTGTGTGTGTGTGTGTGTGTGTGTGTGTGTGTGTGTGTGTGTGTGTGTGTGTGTGTGTGTGTGTGTGTGTGTGTGTGTGTGTGTGTGTGTGTGTGTGTGTGTGTGTGTGTGTGTGTGTGTGTGTGTGTGTGTGACTGTGCACATGTCTTCACATGAGACATGTCAGAGAGTTTGTGTGTATATATTTAAACCATTGACAATGTGTGCTATTATTTCTTATTTTGTGTGCGCGTGTGTGTGCGAGCATGTGTGTGTGTTGTGCTGGCTCCAGCTTGACTGTGAGGCTGACTGAGGTTGTTGATGGCTGTTATTATGAATAGACTTCCCCTGTGCTGCGTCTGCAGAGAGGACAGAGAAGCCCATATGTCATCACACCAGAAGCTTAGGCAGGGGGAGAGACGTGCGTTTGTGCGTGCTTGTGTGTGTGTGTGTGTGTTTGTGTGCATGTGCGTATCACCCCCAAGGGGCCAGGATTTAAAGAGGAAACCCTGTAGCCTAATTCCATTTTCTACCTCAAATGAGAAACCCACCACCTCTCCTACCCTCCTATAAGATTACTATGATTGATATTGAGATCATCCAATAGGTGCCTATATCATTGTTCAACCTACACACAATGGTTTCTTATTAAAGCAAGGACTCAATCCAAGGTTGTAATGCATTCAAATATACATCAATGGCAAACAATAACTTCTTTGTTTATTGTGCTGCTCCTAAATTAGCAACGTTGAGTGGTTAATATGAATGGCAGATTTTGGATGGGAATGTTGTGTCATTTTTCTACAGGGGCCAAACTGGAGGCGTTTTGCCAAGAAGAGCTGTCTTGCTGTCTGTGTGTTTTCATCTGTAAGAGTTGGAGCCCCCTCTAACGCAGGCTTTCCAGCCTCATATTTGGTCCTCATCTGCTAAGTGTCCAGCAGTGTGTGTGTGTGTGTGTGTGTGTGTGTGTGTGTGTGTGTGTGTGTGTGTGTGTGTGTGTGTGTGTGTGTGTGTGTGTGTGTGTGTGTGTGTGTGTGTGTGTGTGTGTGTGTGTGTGTGTGTGTGTGTGTCGGGCAGCAGCAGTGGGATGGTTGTCATGGTTTCATCTCTCCTCTGACAATGGCCATGCTTTCCATCCTGGGGATCACAGCAAGACTGCAGCCGCCAAGCTTTTTATATCCCCCTCTCCTCCCCTCCCCCTCTCCCCTTTTCTCCCACCCACCCTTACCCCCTCTTTCTTGCCTTTGCTTGCCATTGCTCCCCTCTCCCACACTCTAACACTACCCCCTCTCTCTTCATCTCTTCTCTCACTCTCCTATGGCCTCTCTCTCTCTCTCTCTCTCTCTCTCTCTCTCTCTCTCTCTCTCTCTCTCTCTCTCTCTCCATTCTTGTCTCTTCCACACTCTAACACTACCCTTCTTCTCTTCTCTCCATGGCCTACTTCCAAACTCCCCTCCCCTTCCCTCGTTCCTCTCTAGCCTCTATAGTGTTTCTTTCAGAAGCTAAGTGATCTCTGGTGGATGTATTGGCCATCTCCAGTTGTGTTGTGGGACGTAACAATGAGGCATTGGCTTCTCCTGTATGTGAGGGCATCGTGAAGTGTCTATGGAGAGGTTGGATTGGGACTGAGCATATATTTATCACTTTCTGTGGATCACTCTGTGCTCATAAGACAGACTGCAATTTACCCATGGATGCTCATAAAGACTAAAGGGACCCAGAGGAGAGAGGGAGGGGGAGAGAGGGGATCCTCTGCCCAGATGGCTGTGTTTGGGTTCCCTGAGATACAGCTTCATTATCAGCTGGCTGCAGAGGTGTGTAAATGTCCCCTGCTCTCGAGGTGTGTGTGTGTGTTTTGTACTGTGGTGATGGGTCAGTTTTATGCGATAATATTGCGAGGATTTAACTGTTTTATGCAGAAATAGTGCGGTGATTGTTAAAACATGCAAGCCCTCACATAACATGCAGGGAATTGTGGATTTTGCAAAAAAATCTACAATCGCGGAATCCTGGAGGGACTACCTTTTGGCAAGGACAGGGTTAATAATATAAATGATTGGTTTTGTACTTCTCTCTCAGTGAAGGGGGCTGGTTTCCACGGTAACCCGGGGAATGCTCTCCCTCTCCTTGTTGGTTGGATGGTTGGATATACTGTATATGTGCCGTAGGTTTGTCTCTCTCTCTCTGCGGCCCTTGCCTTTCTCTCAACTCTGCCTGAGGGGCTTGCCTGAGCTATGTGTCCCTGATTTAGCCCACTGCAGTGAAAGGTTTCACAGAATCTCCACCAACACACACACACACACACACACACACACACACACACACACACACACACACACACACACACACACACACACACACACACACACACACACACACACACACACACACACACACACACACACACACACACACACACACACACACACCTCAGATAGGAGACTTTTTCAATGGATCATTCATTTTGGTTCAGGCTGATGATTAGATCTCACTAACCCAAGGAGATAATGCCAATTTATCAGCCATATTATCTTCTTCCTCCTGTCCTTTTCTATAAAACAGATTCAAAGATAAGACCCCACCATCCTCTCCTATCTTTAACCTTTGGCTTCAAGAGGAGGGAGGCTGAAAGAGAGGGGAAAGAGATAGAGATGATATTAGGAAAATCATGTGCTCTTCCATACCCTGAAGGGATTGATCATGAGCGTTGACTCTTGAGGGCATGGGTGGAGGGTGGAGAGAGAACATGAGTGTGTGTAGACTGAAGTCAATACAGAGACCTCTGTTAGTGTGACCAGGAGTTGGAACGTGGAACAGGACAACATCAAACCGTCTCTTTTAATATCATGCATTTCCTCTATTTGTGGTGAAATACAGGGTTCATAAACTCAGCAAAAAATAAATGTCCTCTCTCTGTCAACTCTGTTGACTTAAATATTTGTATGGACATAAGATTCAACAACTGAAACATAAACTGAACAAGTTCCACAGACATGTGACTAACAGAAATGGAATAATGTGTCACTGAACAAAGGGGGAGGGGGTCAAAATCAAAAGTAACAGTCAGTACCTGGAGTGGCCACCAGCTGCATTAAGTACTGCAGTGCATCTCCTCCCCATGGACTGCACCAGAATTGCCAGTCCTTGCTGTGAGATGTTACCCCACTCTTCCGCCAAGGCACCTGCAAGTTCCCGGACATTTCTGGGGGGAATGGCCCTAGGCCTCACCCTCCAATCCAACAGGTCCCAGATGTGCTCAATGGGATTGAGATCCGGGCTCTTCGCTGGCCATGGCAGAACACTGACATTCCTGTCTTGCAGGAAATCACACACAGAACGAGCAGTATGGCTGGTGGCATTGTCATGCTGGAGGGTCATATCAGGATGAGCCTGCAGGAAGGATACCACATGAGGGAGGAGCACTTTTTGCCAGTCCCGTCTGGTCCAGCGATAGTGGGTTTGTGCCCATAGGCGAAATTGTTGCTGGTATTGTCTGGTGAGGACCTGCCTTTACAACAGGCCTACAAGCCCTCAGTCCAGCCTCTCTCAGCCTATTGAAGACCATCTGAGCTCTGATGGAGGGATTGTGTGTTCCTGGCATAACTCAGGAAATTGTAGTTGCCATCCTGAACCTTTCCCGCAGGTGTGATGTTCTGATGTACCGATCCTGTGCAGGTGCTGTTACACGTGGTCTGCCACTGCGAGGACGATCACCTGTCCGTCCTGTCTCCCTGTAGTGCTGTCCTAGGCGTCTCACAGAACAGACAATTTATTTCCCTAGCCACATCTTCAGTCCTCATGCCTCCTTGCAGCATGCCTAAGGCACGTTCATGCAGATGAGCAGGGACCCTGGGCATCTTTCTTTTGGTGTTTTTCAGAGTCAGTAGAAAGGCATCTTTAGTGTCCTAAGTTTTCATAACTGTGACCTTAATTGCCTACCGTCTGTAAGCTTTTAGTGTCTTAACGACCGTTCGACAGGTGCATGTTCATGAATTGTTTATGGTTCGTTGAACAAGCATGGGAAACAGTGTTTAAACCCTTTACAATGAAGATCTGTGAAGTTATTTGAATTTTTACGAATTATCTTTGACATTTCCTTTTTTGCTGAATGCATTAGGACATCCTCAGGTCTCAGCAGGACTTGTGTCATTCTCATCAGGACATGTCAGTCTCTGGTAGTGGTGAGGTCTCTGTGGTGAGAATTAGAATTACAGGGGGAAATATTTACCTTGCATTGTACTGTACAATGGATGGTTTGGAATGGCTTGTGAAAGCCGCAATCCTCTGGTAAGTTTATGGTTGCGTAATGGTAATGCGTAATGGTAATGAACCACATATGCCTAGATTTATGATTAACATTCACAATTTGTGGTGTGTTTGTGTGCGTGCATGTGTGTATGTGTCATTCTCAGATTGTTATAGAGGTTGTTGTTAGATCTGCAAAAATGTATGACGCAAGAAAAAACTTCTCTCAACACTTGAGAAATCTATGAAATCTTGGGAACGGAAAAGAACAAAGGGTGTCCACACACACACACACACACACACACACACACACACACACACACACACACACACACACACACACACACACACACACACACACACACACACACACACACACACACACACACACACACACACACACACACACACACACACACACACACACACACACACTCAGCTAGCACAAGGTGCTACTTAGCACACACTCCCTGAAATATGAAGGAGTGTGTTGCCTCTTACCCTCAATGGTGGTATTCTTCACTCTTGGTCCTGGATGGCTGCATTGTCTGCAGGCTTTCATAATCCAGCACTAACACTCCTGATTGATCTAACCATGAGCTTGATGTGTTTATTAGAAGTGTTAAGTAAGTGTGTTAGTGCTGGGACTATAGGTGTGAGCAAAAACTTTCCAGAAACCACCCATCAAACTCAGTGGGAAAAGGCTGTTTGATGGCTACTCTATCTTTACCAGGTACTTGCATTTGACCATATATACCTGCACTATATAGGAAATGAGCTATTATTTCAGATGTGTGTGTGTGTGTGTGTTTTTGTGTGTGTGTGCACGCGCGCACGTGTGCTTCCCCGTATAGAACCTGACAGGATTTCTGTCTTTCTATTCTATCTTTACCAGGTACATTGCATTTGACCATATATACCAGCACTATATAGGAAATAAGCTATCATTTCAGATGTGTGTGTGTGTGTGTGTGTGTGCGCGCGTGTGCTTCTCCGTATAGAACCTGACAGGACTTCTGTCAGCTCCCTGGAGATTCCACTCCTCTCTTCTCCTCCGCACTTCTCCTCTCCTCTGTTTGAGGTTCATTACCTCTCTTGTCATTTATGTACGGGCATGTGTGCTGTATTTATCCTGGGTCAATTGTCTTTATTACCTGCTAGTCAGAGGTTTAATCGACTCCGCAACACTGCAGAGCCGTGTGCACAGCCTATTAATGATGGCCCCAGTGTGGTGGACACGTGTGTGTGCATTCGTTTGCGTGTGAGTTTCTGTGTCTGTCGGCATTTGTTAGCATGTGTGAGCGGGACTGTGCGTGTGTGCACTTGTTAAACGTGTGAAACGTGTGTAGCCTACGTGTGTATGTGCATTCCGTTATGTGTGTGTGTGTGTTTTTCCTTGTGTGTGCGCCTGCATAGGTCTGTGTGCATTCATTACCAGTACCCTCATTCATTAATGACTTAGTATTCACAGTATGCTGTGTTGTCAATGACCTTCATAGGTTTCTGTAGGAGCCAGATGAACTTAAGAGGATCAGGTGTAGGTAACTGCAGCACAAGGCTCTGTCCATGTTAATCATTGACACTGCTTCTGTACGTGAAAAAGACTGCTCTGCCAATGAGTAATATGGAGAGGTACTCACCCTGCTAGCAATTAAGATCACTTGGTGGTTGTTGGTGTGAAACTACTGTACTGTAAAGGAAGTTTGTTTTTAGGTAGTCTTTATCTAGCTACTATGCTACTCATAACCTGTTAGCATTGCAGTAGACTTTCATGTGTTAGCCGTAGTATCCCTAGCTGATGCTAGCTTTGTAGTCTCCCGATTTGGCAAACGTTTGCCTGACACAGGGTTATCAGGCGTTCTCCACTCTAATCCATTCCACCCTGTCAGGCCTGATAGCCCAGGCCATCCACCGTTAACACAGATAGCTAACAGCCAATAGCCCATCCACTGCTAACACAGATAGCTAACAGTACCTCCACGTCTAATACAGAAAGCCCATCTAGGGCTAATACAGCCACGTTTAACTTGGACCAATTGAAAGGCTCAATCAATAGCTGTTAATCAAATGGGTTATGGCTTCAGATAAGCTTCTTATGGCTCTGCAGACTCCTTCCCTCAGCCAAAAAACATAATGAAATTGAGCACAAATCCTCCTAGGCCCTCCCTCTGCTCTCTCTCTCTCTCTCTCTCTCTCTCTCTCTCTCTCTCTCTCTCTCTCTCTCTCTCTCTCTCTGTTCCCTCTCTCTGCTCCTTCACTCAAGCTCCTCTCCGTCCATTCTCTCTTCACTCCCTCCTGTCTCTATCTCTTCGTTTGGGTACTCATCCCATTCCAAAAGCAATCTGGACTTTTCCCCTGAGTCAGCACTTGTGCTGTCCAAGAGCAGAGTCAAGCGGGCGGGAAAATTATCATTTGAAGAGCTGCTTTACCTCTCTCACTCTCTCATTCTCTCTGATCCATACCACACATCCAAGTAAATTTCTTAGCGCTTTTGATTTTTTTGTCATCACCATCTCATATGTAGGCTACTAGCTACACGGCCTGATTCTTGCCTCCTCTTTTGAAAAGGGCATGTTCATTTGTCCTCTACAGCAGCTTGGGCATCGTGTCACATCAACCATAGCATTTAGCTAACACAAAAGGAGAGCTAGTATTTCCATAGAGCTCAATAGAGATGGAAACAATTATTTTTATTTACATAATTGAATGGAAAGCTATCTATGCCATTTGAAATGGATAAGGGAAAAAAGTCACTTTTTTACATTAACTATTGAATGGATAGCCAAGTTAGCCTCCACACAGGGCCTAAGCCTTGCTAAGCCCAGAAGCATTAAGATGAAGTTGCCCATAGACACTGATCTAAGGTCAGTTTAGCATTAACCCCCAATGGTTACACTTAGCATTTCTGGGTGGGTAAGCTGATCTGTGTGTAACGGATGTGAAACGGCTAGCTTAGTTAGCGGTGCGCGCTAAATAGCGTTTCAATCGGTTACGTCACTTGCTCTGAGACCTTGAAGTAGTAGTTCCCCTTCCTCTGCAACGGCCGCGGCTTTTGTGGAGCGATGGGTAACGATGCTTCGAGGGTGACTGCTGTCGATGTGTGCAGAGGGTCCCTGGTTCGCGCCCGGGTATGGGCGAGGGGACGGTTTAAAATTATACTGTTACATGTGTCGTAGGGCAAGTACTACCCAGAGCCAGTCAGAACTGTGAGCTCTCTTTGCTCTACCAGGACTCACACACTAAAGCTGAGTCGTCCACACAGACGGCCTGTGTTCTGTGCGCTGGAGCGACCCCTGCCTGCCTGCCTGCCTGCCTTGGCATAGGCGTCCTCCCAGATGGCCCGTGTGCAGCCGCATGTGCGGAGACGGAGACCCGTGGCCCTAGCACAAACATCCAATCATGTGGCATACTCAGATTAGGGGGCGGGTGGCGAGTCGTGAGAATCACCATTATGCTCACTTTACTGGTAATGGTGATAGGTACCACTGCTACCAGGCAGATTCACTGGACGTGTGTGTGTGTGTGTGTGTGTGTGTGCAATATGTCTCCATAACCGCACAAACCATGACCACACACAGAGAGTGTATCCTGTAGCGCAGTGTTACCAGGGAGTGTAAAAGTATGAGTGCTGTAACCTGAAGTCTGTAGTGTGAGTGGAGCAATGGGCTGCAGTGCTGCATGCTGCATTACAGCAGTTGCTGCAGAGTCTCTGCGGGCACACACACACCAGCCAAACCACCCTCTGCATAGCAACAACATCACTTCATAGCAGTCTTACTATGTGTGTGTATGATACATTTGACACACTGTATCCTCTTTGCAGATTTCCTGTGATCTGGATGCATGGTATTATGCATCAGTGCCCCCCCCCCCCTGTGTATATCCCTGTTGCCTGTCTATATGCCTGTCTATATGGCCCAGAAACACAGCTAGGGCATTAGTCTCCTTGACACTCTACACTGTTTGTCATGTCACACAGGAAAAGGGGACTTGATTGCAATGCATTATTTGTGGGCCTATTCTTTGTGTTATCCCAACGTAACCATGGTTACTACACTAAATGCAAGTGTGTTTGTGTTTGTGTACTTGCATGCATATGTGTGTTTGTGTTTGTGCGTATGCCTGTGTGTGTGCGTGTGCGTGTGTGTGTGAGAAATGCAAAGACAATGGCAGCTTATCAACACTGGCTAGTGACAGAGGATATTAAAGAAGACTCCTCTTCAAAACACTACATAGGAATATATCCACATTGTGATTCCCTCTGCATATGATAGGCTAACTGAACCACCAGCACAGATAACCCAGCACATAAGCACTTTGTGCATACTGTGGATGTATTCTGCTTGCTACTACATACAGTACCAGTCAAAAGTTTGGACACACCTACTCATTCAAGGATTTTTCATTATTTTTACAATTTTCTACATTGTAGAATAATAGTGAAGAAATCAAAACTATGAAATAACAAATATGGAATCATGTAGTAACCAAAAAAAGAGTTAAACAAATCCAAATATATTTTTGATTTTAGATTCTTCAAGGTAGCCACCCTTTGCCTTGATGACAACTTTGCCTACTCTTGGCATTCTCTCAACTGGATTCTCCTGGAATGCTTTTCCAACAGTCTTGAAGGAGTTCCCACATATGCTTAAACTTTATCCAGGTTAATGTCATGTTTTGTCATATATTGTCATGTCTTGTCCCTGTGCTATCTCTTCTATTCGTTTCCCCCTGCTGGTCTTATTAGGTTTCTATCCCTCTCTCTCTCTATCCCTCTCTCTCTCTATCGTTCCGTTCCTGCTCCCAGCTGTTCCTCATTCGTCCTAACTACCTCGTTTACTCTTTCACACCTGTCCCCTATTTTGCCCTCTGATTAGAGTCCCTATTTCTCCCTCTGTTTCTGCGTCTGTCCTTGTCGGATCCTTGTTTGATGTTTGCTGTGCTGTGTTCTTGTTCCGTCGTGTTTTTGCCTTCTTCAGATGCTGCGTGTGAGCAGGTGTCTATATCAGCTACGGCCTGCGCCTTCCCGAAGCGACCTGCAGTCTGTGGTCGCATCCCCTGTTGTTCCCCTCTACTGACTAGAGGGTTTCAGTTTTCCTGTTTGGACTTCACCTGTGATAGTATCCAGGACTATCGTTTTGTTTAAGACTGGAATAAACTCTGTTTCTGTTAAGTCGCTTTTGGGTCCTCATTCACCTGCATAACAGTTAATGCTGGAATGCTTAATTTTGACCAACAACCCGGATTCAGTGCTATGTAGCAAAATTTGAAATCATGTTTTTTACATTGGATAAAAGTAGAGACTCAGGGCTAGAAAATGGTATATCTTACACTGCAGTTGAGGAACAATGGGAAAGTAATTCTGCTTTGTAAGTTGATACATTTCTGAAAAAAATTGCCCTTGAATGTTTTGATACACCTACTGAAGAGCTCTTCTTTGTCTACACCTATTCAGCATCGTTCATACCCTCCTAACCCTTAGCCCCACCCATCTCTTTAAGGATTCACATGTGAGGCCATGTGCTAAACAGAGTGAGTAGTGTAGTAAACAACAGAATATTTCAAGACTAAAAGTGGTAAAAAGTACGAGCCTACAATAAGGAAAAACTCCAGGGAAAAATACACTTTATCTAGTCCTTGGCCTAATATCCTAATCTGACTTTGGTGCATGTCATGTTTTTCTTCACATTACCGTCTCTGCTAAACACATTATATCAAATCTATGTTTATTTGTCACATGCACAGCATACAGAAGGTGTTAACGGTACAGTGAAATGGTAACTTGCATATTTGCGTAGTAGCAATATCAAAAACAGAAAACAGAAAGTGTCTAGATAAAATGCTTTCCCAGACACACTTGTCTAAATTGATGGGTCATGATGAAATAAGCACTATAACCACCCCCCCAGCCAAATCTAGCTAAGTGGATGGGTCATTATTGTCTAGACATGCACACATGTTCATGAAATACAATAGATGGCTATAATCACACCCAGGCAAACCTGGAGTCTTTTGTTAAGATATATAGACATGTAGCTAAACAATGAACCAGCATAATCCCAACTCATACTACTACTACCAATACAAACAGATTGTCATAGCTGTAGTATGAATCTGCAGGCAGCTAAAGCTAACCAACTAGGTTCAATGTTAGCTAGCTAGCTAACATTAGGCTATAACTAGCAATGCAAACGGATTTCGGATTCAAATAATATTACTACACAGATCATACAAGTAACGTTACCTAGCGAGCCAGCAAGCTAACGTCCGTTATCTAGCGAAAGAGTACGCTTGCAATGAAAATGACTTTTTGACAAAATTACAAACGTATAATATCTGAAAATGTAGCTTGACTCTTACCCATATAGATTGATGAACGCTTCACGGCAGACTGCAACCATTTAACTCAGTTTTGTTTGTAGCTACATCTTGTTTGGCCAGCGTTGTGTCAAGTCATTCCAGTTCACACTGATCATGGTGTGTGCAGAAAGTAACCCATCACAACTTTTTCTAACTCATCTTGTCGATATCGTCAGCTAAATTCAGGGCATCAATTTAGTTGAGAAAATCATTTTTTTAAATGTTGTAGTTCTCGATGGCTAATGTTATATCTTTCAAAAAAGCTCTGGTAGATAGGATTATCAATTCATATTCTGAGCAGCTCACGTTATAGACAGAAGAATGCTACATGGAAGACCAATCCAAACTCATCTCCCAGCATGACCATTATCTCATCAAATCATGGCTAGCAGGAAGGTTCCTGACTTTTACCGTAATTTAACAATCATATTCGTATTTACAGATGGAAAACAAGTCTGTTATTAAGGCACATTAAAGTTCCATTTCTGTCAGAAAACGCATTTTGAATGACATTCAAATGCCTCTTCTGTGAAGTTGTGACCTGCGACGTATGCATAGCTTCATGAAACGGGTCACAATTGGTCAAATTGCCACATCTGGATATTACAACAACAAAGAAGTTACTGCAAACAATGCATTTCATGATTTTGGCAATTAAGCTCTTTATCTTCTTCCCCAAAGTCATATGAACTAATGGATACCATGTATGTCTCTGCAGCCAGTACGAAAGAAGTTAGAGGTAGTTTTGCACGCCAATGCTAACTGGAGTTAGCACAATGACTGGACGCCTATGGTATCTACTAGCATGCTAGCAGTTACCATAGACTTCCAGTAATTGTGCTAACGCTAGTTAAAATTTGCACGAAAGCTAGTTAGAAACTTCCTTCAAACTGCACGCAGAGACATAATAAGGGTATCCATGAGTTCATCTGACTCTGGGGAAGGAGATAAAGTCATAAATCCTGAGGTATCCCTTTAAAGGTGGTAGCCAGATGTGGAAAGTAAGCAACAAAGTGGTCAATTTCCGCAACAACTAAGAGCGTTGAAGTGCGAACAGCGTGAAGCGAACCCATTCATATGCGCAGATATTGTGTGTGACTGTGTGAGAGCTAAGTGTTTAATCAGTTTCCTCCGTTCCAAAAATACTGAGTCTTAGGAGTCGAATCTTGACATGGAGTCGACACCGGGAGTCGATGTACAAGGAGTTGAGGAATCAGTTCTTTTGGAATCTACTCTCCACCACTACGTCATCGTCGTTAACAGTTAGAAAAACGGCAGAGAAATGCAAGCGACAGCAGTGAAGTCCTCTATGGCAATACTTTGAGAAGTTAGATGAGAAGGAAATGCAAACTTTGCGAGGTGGAATTGCGAGGTGGATGCTTAAACATCTGAAAGGGATGCACCGTGAGACTTCAACCTTGCAGCTGCATTTTGAATTCACACAGTTAACGGAAAACGTATAATAACATTGCCCTTTTAAACATTATGATTGTTTTTGATCCATTTTGTCACATCCCCAACACATTCCCCCTTGGACAGCGCTCCACGAGTGATAGAACAGCAGAATATGTACTGCAATTTTATTTTTTTTACCACGCTGTCGGAGGCTCCTCCTTCGTTACTCGTCCATTTCAACAACAAAAAATCTATATAGCTGTGAGCAGCAATGAAGAGGGTTCACAGGATGACAGAAAGGACACAAGATCAGTTGGATAACAACCCATTTTTTTGTACTTACGCCCCTCGCGCCCCTCATAACCACAAACGACTTCAATGATGGCAGTCTCAGACTAAAGTATGTATGTAGAACAACAGAGCAGCGGAATCATTTAGTGTGAGTCATCAGGCTAAATGTGAAGTGGATTTACAGTGGTTTAAAATGGACAAGTAAAATCTGATTTGTCAATAACTCAGCCATCTTTTGACCAATCTCTTAGCTTTTCTCAAACTAAGTTAAGACAAGTACCTTGGGCCTACATTGGAATATGGTGTTTTTAGCATATTTTGGTATATTAGTGTATGTTCAGACTCTACAGTGCTTGTATAGTTTGGTCATCTTTGAATGCATCAATGTTATTTTCACAAACTCTTTAGGGAGTCCAAAGACCTCATTTTGGAGTGAATCTGAATTTTAGACCTGGAGAACAAGATTCTTTAATGATTATTATAATCATTGGCGTTACATAGTCAAAATAATTATTTTTAATAGTTTCCTTAAATGTTGAGATATCAATGCCAACTTAACATTGTTCATCATGGTAATGTCTTTGATGACCCCAACAAGTTTCAAGGTGACCATTGTGAAGTGGATTTACAAATGATTTCAATGGACACGTAAAATCGCATTTCCTGATTTGTCAATTACTCAGCCATCTCTTAGCCAATCTTTTATCTTTTTTTCTAAGTTAAGAGATGTTAAGAGGGTGTCATTGTACGTTGATGATTCATGTTTTCATGTTTTTAAAACCAGAATTAGAATCTCTCCAATCTCTCATAGAGGATCTTGATACTTTTGCTATCCTCTCTCTCTGGATTAAAACCACATTTTGATAAGCTTTTACATTTTGGATCACTTAAAAAAATGTATTAAATGGTCTGACGGAAATGTGGACATACTCTTTGAATGATGGGGCTTTTGCTATGTGGCCTCTCATCACTAGCCCGATTATTCATTGATGATAGAGTTGCCTCTTTTGCTCAGCTACAGGATAATGTCAACCTCCCCCAATCCGACTTTTTCCACTATCTCCAGAATAGGAACTTTGTCAGAGCTAACACACCTGCATTTCCCCATAGGCCTGCGAAATACAACTAGAGTGAGCATCTTTCAGCTGAACAAGTTTCCTTGCAACCAATATAATGTTATATACAGTATATGGGGGATACAATCTTCCCAGCTCTGCAGATTTTGCTGTGAGGAGTCATTAGATCATTTATTTTGGTATTGTCCATATGTAGCTCGTTTTTGGTCACAGGTTCAGGAATGGCTGAAGAATTCTAACATTTGCTTAGAACTAACACTGCAGATAGCAATACTGGTGATTTGAAAATGCATATTCATTCAATCAATAATAGAATAATTATTTTAGCAAAACAATTGTATTTTTAATTTACAATCTGTCGAAGCTACGCGAATAGAAAGGTTCAATGGTTTTGTGAAGCATGACAGCACAGTTGAGAAATATATGGCAAAATGGATGATGTTGAGAGACAGATGGAGCTGAAGGGTGGGACTAATAACATACGGGGTCTGTAAAATGTATATAGGTTCATGCATTTTGTGAAAGAGCACAGTTACAAATAGAAATCAAACTGGATGGACATTGGAAATAGAGGAAGGACTAAAAACAAACAAAATATAACTATTGTGAAATAGATTGTGTCCGTAAAATGTGTATAAGATGTACTGTATAAAATGAAGGTAGAAGCCTAAGTGTTTATTAGTTTACTCCAATTGGAGGAAGGGTGATAGGGTTTGCGGGGAATAATAACGGTATATTCTTGCAAAATATGTATGTCTATAGGTTTGTATATATGTGTATACGTATGTATGCATACGTGCATGTATATGGATATATATATATATATATTTACCCCAAAAATATATGGGGGATTGAAAATGATGCAGACTATTACATTGATGGAAGCAACAATCTTTCCGCAATATTAATCTGATCTACCCCTTAAATTATTATTATTATTTATTAAGTTTAAGAGACATCCTACCTACCGAATGTGGTATTATTTGGATGTATGGTACACGAGAAGTTAAAAAAACAAACATGCCGTAGGGGTCCTTGAGACACCTACATATAACGTTTCAAGTCTCTAGGTAAAACGGGGTGGCAGATATGAGGGTTTAAGTGAGGCTGCTTATAACTGCAACTATAGGATATATTCTATTTGACAGAGACCCTCTCGAACGATGTTACCAATCTCTTCCCTTGCCAACATGTTTAAAAAGGTCAACAGTGCCATTCCTTTTGACCAACTTACTCCATGAACTGTAGTTTCCGTGTGACAAATTAGAAAATAAGTTACCAATCTATGCTTGAGTTATTTGACCATGTCAAGAAAAAAATGTATCTAAGAATAACAATAGGTGTGGCTGTGAGCCCCTAATAACAAAGGCGCTGGGGTGAACAGTGGCGCTGTTTCCCCAAATGCAGATTCAATCTTTTAAGGCAGTTTGGATTATTGCTTGGTCAATAAGTTAGCTGTGAATAGATTACCGTTCCATCAGAAACGTACAGCTCCATACCTTAACTAGAGAAATGAAAACGTTCAATATCCTGTGAAATATTTAGAGACTAAATGCATGTAGCCATCCTTCACTGTCATGCATGCTCATACACATGGAGGTACACACGCACACACGCACACACACACACACACACACACACACACACACACACACACACACACACACACACACGCACACACGCACGCACGCACGCACGCACGCACGAACACACACGCACACGCACGCACGCACGCACGCACACACACACACACACTCACTCTGGTGTGGCAGGTAACAGACAGACAGGAGACGCTGGGAGTCTGATGCGGTTTGCCACCTTGCTCCTGGCAGCTTGCCACGCTGGGCGCATGACGCAACAAGGGGCAACGCCAAGGTCACCCAACAGCAGGGTGCCAATGTCAGTGGCATGGACAGGTGCCACTTGTACCGCACTCTGTGCTCTGTGTGTGTCTGTCTGTCTAGGCCTATGTGTTATGCAGGTGAATGAGGACCCAAAAGCGACTTGGCGAAAACAGAGTTTTTAATCCAGTAAAGATACTTAACAAAACAAAAAGGCATAATACTACTCGTAAAGACGAGAACAGACTGGAGACTTGATCAAGAACTGCAGGTTGCCTCGGGAAGGCACTTGAACCTAGCAGACTCAGACACCTGCTCACCACGCAGCATCTGAGGGAAACACGACACGACAGGGCAAAACATAGACACAGCACGGTGAATTCTAGACAAGGATCCGACAGGGCAGGAACGGAAAACAAGGAGAGAAATAGGGACTCTAATCAGGGAAAAGGATCGGGAACAGGTGTGGGAAGACTAAATGATTGATTAGGGGAATAGGAACAGCTGGGAGCAGGAACGGAACGATAGAGAGAAGAGAGAGCGAGAGAGTGAGAGAGGGAGGGGGAGAGAGAGGGATAGAAAGAGGGAAAGAACCTAATAAGACCAGCAGAGGGAAACGAATAGAAGGGGAAGCACAGGGACAAGACATGATAATTAATGACAAAACATGACACTATGTCTGTGTGTGGTGGTGTGAGCTGGTTTGACACTTTTTGTCAAGGCATCTACTGTCATTGTTTTTCCGTGTGTGTAGACTTTGAATCCAGCAATGTGGACTTCACCAGTAACTAGTCTCTTCTCTTTGGTGACCATAGAAGTACAACATTACCATTAACTCTACGGTATCAGCTTGGAGAGAGAGATAGTGATGGATATATTAGAGGCCCCAGTCAGACCAGTGTAAGCCTGGTAGTGCTGGGGGAGTGTCATTACTGGCATTGTCACACGGGATCTAATTGGCCATGTCAGAGTGCCAATCAAGCTCTGATGAATAACCGGGACCAATTACAGATGATTACATGATCGCTGGGAATCTCCCCCAGTAGACCTCGACAGCTTCTAGGCCTGAAACCCAGAAATGTGTTACCTCTGGTTCGTTCACCATTCCTATGGATAAAAATTAAGGGGGTAAATATAGGATTTTGGGATGAACGCCGAAAATCAGGCTTAGGTGACTTAGTTAACATGACCTTTATGAATTATGAACGCTTCATGTGCTTTTTATAAATTACATAAATGCTTCGAAATTCACGAAAAGTGATGTTATCTGATGGAGATTATCTCATAGAACAAAATGTATAAGATCTCCTAAGCATGTGTTTACCACAAACCTTATTTTCAACGTTTATGCAAAACCCGTACAAAAACTCCATTCATTTCCCCACAGGCTTTGAACAACAAATCATGGCAGACTTAGTGCCTACAACAAGACGCCATTAATATGCCCTCTCTCCATCAGGGCCTCCTTAAAACCTTTTGCTTATTTTTTTTTTTCTCTCTCTGTCCTTTCTTCTCTTCATTTGTTCTCTCTCTTTTTCTTTCCTCTGTCTGTATGCCTCCATCTTGTTTTGTCTCTCGCTTTTCTCCTTCTCTGTCCATAATGGTGCCGGACGGGATGGCTCCCGCTTTACGGACTCCTAACCAATTGTGCAATTTTATTTGTTTTTTTTTCGCATTGTTTGTGCATTATTATGTACATAAAGTTGCTGCTACCGTCTCTTATGACCGAAAAGAGATTCTGGACATCAGAACAGCGATTACTCACCTCGAACTGAAGAAAAAAAAATTCTTTAAGGAGTCTGACGTGAATGATATACTGCTTTCTGCAGAACAGGCCTAAATCACATGAATGTGAATGTCAGAGATACCGAGGGAGAAGGTTGGGATGCCTTGTCAGGATTCGTAGGCGAGGGAGTAAATCACCATTGCCGTTGGTTCTACTGGACAACGTGCAATCACTGGAAAACAAAATCCATGATCTACGGTCGAACTATCGTGCCAACGGGACATTAAAAACTGTAATATCTTATGTTTCACAGAGTCGTGGCTGAAAGGCGACACGGATAATATAGAGCTGGCTGGTTTTTCTGTGTATCGCCAAGGCAGAGTAGCTACGTCTGGTAAGACGTGGGGCGGGGGTGTGTGTCTATTTGTCAATAACTGCTGGTGCGCAATGTTTAATGTTGAAGACGTCTCGAGGTATTGCTCGCCTGAGGTAGAGTACCTCATGATAAGCTGTAGACACAGCCTATAGGGAGGAGGTCAAAGACCTGTCACTGTGGTGCCAGGCCAACAACCTCTCCCTCACTGTGATCAAGACAAAGGTGATGATTGTAGACTACAGGAAAAGGAGGACCGACCAGGCACCCATTTACATTGATGGGGCTGTAGTGAAGTGTTTCGAGAGTTTCAAGTTCCTTGGTGTCCACATCACCAACAAAGCATCATGGTCCAAACACATCAAGACAGTCGTGAAGAGGGCACGACAACACCTTTTCCCCCTCAGGAGACTGAAACGATTTTGCATGGGTTCTCCCGGATTCTCAAAACGTTCTGCAGGTCTACCATCGAGAGCATCCGGACCAGTTTCATCACTGCTTACTGCTACTCGCTGATATTATCTATGCATAGTCACTTTACAAATTACTTCGAGTAACCTGTAGCCCTCCCACATTGACTAGGAACTGGTATCCCCTGCATATAGCCTCGTTATTGTTATGTAATTTTCTTGTGTTACTTTTCTTTTAAACTTTATTTTCACTTTAGTTAATTTAGTAAACATTTTCTTAACTCTATTTCTTGAACTGCACTGTTGGTTAAGGGCATATAAGTAAGCATTTCACGGTAAGGTCTACACCTGTTGTAATGTTTTTTGATTTGATTTCTATTTCTTTCTCTCCCTTTTACCGTCTTCTTTCATCCATCTCTCTGTCCTCTTTTCCTCTCGTTTGCGCCCCTTGCTCTTCGATAACTCTGTCCCCTTTTTCCACTTTCCCTTCTGTTGTCCCTGTCTCTCCATCCTTTCCCCTCTCTGCCATACCCCTCCCCCGTATCTCAGCTCCTGTTCACTGAGCCCCTCTCTCAATCTCTTCCCCTTCTCCCCATCCCTCTCCATTTTTCTCTAAGCCCCACCCTCCCCCAATCTCTCTCTCTCCAGGCTTCAGCTCTGCTTGCAGCTCTGCATTTGTCTGCCCAGTCTGTGTGTGTGTTGTTGGCAGGCAGCCAGAGCCGGAGTGGAGTGTAGCAGGCTTATGACTCACAGTGATGCTGGGCTGTATTTTTAGCTTGGGCTGCCCCCACCCCCACCCCTTCTCTCTCCCTTCTCTCTCTCTCTCTCTCTCTCTCTCTCTCTCTCTCTCTCTCTCTCTCTCTCTCTCTCTCTCTCTCTCTCTCTGTGGACCTCGTCCAATTCACCACCACCATTTTCTACATACATGTAGGTGATATGATCAACATGCATGTGCCTGCACACTGGTAGCTGTGGGGTGGGGGGCATAATGATGTGCGCGTGTTTTCATGTCGGCGTGTGTCGCCCTGAGGACCAATACCATATCAAGGGGGTCATTCAAGGGAACTTGACTGCAGGAACAACTTGACCCCAGCCCTAGTATGATGTATGGAGTGGCCGTCAGGGCTGCCTGACTGTGCCTGAGGATAGAGAGAAGTAACGGAAAGAGAGAAGGGAGGATGTGTGGGTTGTTAGGTGAGGAGTGCTGGTGGAAATGTGTGTTTGAGGACAGCTCATTAGTCAGTGTGTGTGTTTGGAGGGGGAATCGACTGACTTCAGGGATATATATAGTACGTGTTATCTAATAAAGAGACCAAAAATATATCAACCTGTCCTAATGTATTTATTTGCACTTGCTTAAATAAACCCTTATTATCCACTCTTCTACACAAGTCTACTGAACCTTACTTTTCAGTTTCAGTTGATCAACTAGCCTTTCAACTGATGTTACCCTAGTAACTCAGTGTAACAGAGTGGTCTGTCCGTACCAACTGCCTGGGGAACAGGCCATCGCAGGTGGGCTAATAGGGGTCAGGATCCCCCTTATCACCTTATCTGAGACAACATTGTTCTTAAGTGAAAGTCCTTCTGATAAATTTAGTTTCCAATGTTTGTTTTGACTTGACAGGAATGTAGCTCATGTTATAGGTATTTGCCAACTGGACCAGAATGGTTTCCCATTGACTGATGACCCCCCCCCCCCCCCTCTCTCTCTCTCTCTCTCTCTCTCTGTTGTTTTATCTAATCTGGGCTGATTCCTGACTGTGTACTGTCTCCATCCCCACCATACTGGATGGCTGGATAGCTGGATTAGACCAGATTAAGGACGAGCACAGATGGGATGGTGCTGTGACACATTCCCCTCTCCCCCACCACACTGTGTAAGTGTGTGTCCTGGTACAGAGTGCACCTCCTGGGTAGGCCTGATAGAACTGAGGCTCATTCATAAGCACCTGTAGTGCAGTGCTGACATTTTCCACGTCATTGAACGTTTCACCGCCATTTTCATAACTGCAGCCCTCCGAAGGCTGCAGGGTCTATTGTGGTCTGTGGCGGGTGTGGAGGATTTGAAGCAGCCTGGGAGTCAGTAGGTCTAATAGTGAACAGGTAGCTGGTAGTGGGTGGTCGCTGTGCTTCAGCCTATCTGGATATTTGTGTGTCTCTGGTGTCTCTGTCAGTCTCTGTCTCGTCTTGATAGCTGATGGCGTCTCTTAACGTCTCCCAGTGTCTTGTGTGTCTCCTCTCGTCCGTCAGTGTCTAAAAGTTTGTAAATCACATCATAGTGCTGTGCAAAGCCTTGTCATGGCGCGATGGGCAGAACTTCACACACAAGTCTAACTATTTTGGCATGCTTCTCAGTGAACACTGCTCAGTATACAGTCCGTCTGCTCTCACAATGCTAATTTCAGCCCGGTTGGGGGTCATACAGTAGCTAGCTTCGACTGGATGTGCTACTAGAGTCAGTCAGTGAGTGTGGGAGGCTGTCCATCTGTCCTCTCAACAGCCCCACTGAGCTCTTTGTCTCCCTGCCTCTCTGCTTGCCCTCTACTTCCTTCATTCAAACTAGCCACAATTAGGGAGCGCTCTAGCTCTCTCCAGTTAGGCCGATTGATGTTGCTCTATTCCTCAATAGGAGACCAGGTCTAATTACACTCATTGGGCTCCTCAACATGAAAGCTGAGAGGTGCTTAAGTTGCTTCTGTTTGCATAGATTTCCATAGAGAAATAAACTGAGAGAGTAAAGAGAGTGAGTGTTTGAAAAATGTCCTTGAGCAGGCTTGTTTTAGACCGGTTTCATTCTTCTTCTTTTGTTCTTTCCTTCAGTCTTCCCCGGCCCTCCTCCCCTTCTTCTTCTAATTAGTTGCATTATTATTCCAATGGAATTGTCTGCAATGGGACATCATAGTAGTCACTGTATGGGAGAGTAGAGTTCAGTAAAGAAAAATATGGTTCAGTACTGTACTGTAGATGTAGTTCATGTACTGAACTACAGTATACTCTACTGTACTGAACTATACTTTACTGTACTGTGCTGTACCGAACTCGATTGTACTCCGCTGAGCACTACTGCGCTGTACTTTGGTGTCCAAACTTGTGAACGATACTGTAGATGTCTATTATTGGTTCAGATTTCATCCGGTCAATGTAGAACCAAATGTAGAATTGTTTGGGGACAGAGCTTATTAAAATAATAGCAAGTGTGTAGAATAATACCCAGATATGCAAAGGAGGATTTTTCATATTTCTACCGTTGTGTACCTTATTTAGGATACATCACCATGAAGAGAATGACATTCCAATCCCTAATTATGCATTTCTGTGTAGGACAGACAGATCAGGGACCCATGATGCAATTCCGTTACCGGTTGTAAGTCCATTTCATTTACTGTGGTTTAATAACCAAAATAGTTTTTTTTCAAAGTCATTGTGTCATGACATACATGTCGCTGACACCCCATTATTTCTGAACATCGTTGACTCTTAATTCGAAGCCGTTAACGTAAAACGTGGAAAACTGTTACCAAACCTTGTGTCACGCCCTGGCCATAGAGAGGCTTTTATTCTCTATTTTGGTTAGGCCAGGGTGTGACTCGGGTGGGCATTCTATGTTCAGTTTCTATGTTTTGTATTTCTTAGTTGTTTGGCTCTCTGTGGTTCTCAATCAGAGGCAGCTGTCTATCGTTGTCTCTGATTGAGAACCATACTTAGGTAGCTTTTTCCCACATGGGTTTTGTGGGTAGTTGATTTCTGATTAGGGTTTTTTCATCTTTCAGGACTGTTTCAGTTATTCCCTTTGTTATTTTTGTATTTAGTGTTCAGTGTCAATAAACCAACATGAACACGTACCACGCTACGCTTTGGTCCTCACCTTCTTCATACGACGACCGTTACAGAACTACCCATCACCAACGGACCAAGCAGCGTGGTAAAACGGAGGAATGGACATGGGGAGGACATCCTGGATGGCAATGGATCCTACACATGGGAGGAGATCCTGGCTGGAAGGGATCACCTCCAATGGGAACAGGTGGAGGCAGCCAGGTGAGCGGAGGCAGCAGGAAAAGGGAACCAGCAATTTGAGGAAACACGGCTGGCAAGGAAGCCCGAGTCGCAGCCGGGGAAGTGTGGCAGAGTCAGGTTGGAGACCTGAGCCCACTCCCCATGCTTACCGTGGCGAGCATGGGATTGGTCAGGCCCCATGCTATGGGGGTGATGTGCACTGTGTCTCGGCTGAGTATTCACAGGCCGGTATGCTCGGTGCCAGCGTCCTGCATTTGCCGTGTGGAAGCTGGCATCCAGCCAGAACGGGTGGGGCCAGCTCTGCGCTCGAGACCGCCAGTGCGCCTTCAAGGCCCAGTGTATCCGGTGCCTCGGCTAAGGAAGAGGCCTCCTGGATGTCTCCACAGCCTGGTGAGTCATGTGCCTGTTCCCAGAGCCAGGTCTCCTGTGTGTCTTCCCAGCCCAGTGAGTCCTGTGCCTGCCGCCCGTCCGGAGCTGCCAGAGTCTCCCGCCCGTCCGGAGCTGCCAGAGTCTCCCGCCCGTCCGGAGCTGCCAGAGTCTCCCGCCCGTCCGGAGCTGCCAGAGTCTCCCGCCCGTCCGGAGCTGCCAGAGTGTCCCGCCCGTCCGGAGCTGCCAGAGTGTCCCGCCCGTCCGGAGCTGCCAGAGTGTCCCGCCCGTCCGGAGCTGCCAGAGTGTCCCGCCCGTCCGGAGCTGCCAGAGTGTCCCGCCCGTCCGGAGCTGCCAGAGTGTCCCGCCCGTCCGGAGCTGCCAGAGTGTCCCGCCCGTCCGGAGCTGCCAGAGTGTCCCGCCCGTCCGGAGCTGCCAGAGTGTCCCGCCCGTCCGGAGCTGCCAGAGTGTCCCGCCCGTCCGGAGCTGCCAGAGTGTCCCGCCCGTCCGGAGCTGCCAGAGTGTCCCGCCCGTCCGGAGCTGCCAGTGCAGCCCTTCAATCCAGAGGTGCCTTTCAGTCCAAATGCGCCCTTCAGTCCGGGGCTCTCTACGAGGGCCTTCAGTCTGGGGTCGGCAGTGAGGGTCCCCTAAGTGGGCCGTGCCAGAGGTGGAGCGGGGTCCACATCCCTCACCAGAGCCGCCACCGCATAGTAATGCCCACCCAGACCGTCCCCTATAGGTTCAGGTTTTGCGGCCAGAGTCCGCACCAATGGGGGGGTACTGTCACGCCCTGTCCATAGAGACATTTTTATTCTCTATTTTGGTTAAATTAGGGTGGGCTTTCTATGTTCAGTTTCTCTGTTTTGTATTACTTTGCTTTGTTGTTTGGCCGGGTGTGGTTCTCAATCAGAGGCAGCAGTCTATCGTTGTCTCTGATTGAGAACCATACTTAGGTAGCTATTTCCCTCATGGGTTTTGTGTGCAGTTGATTTCTGTTTAGTGTTTTTTCACCTTTCAGGACTGTTTCGGTTATTCCCTTTGTAATTTTTGTATTTAGTGTTCAGTGTCAATAAACTAAGATGAACACGCTGTGCTTTGGTCCTCACCTTCTTCATACGATGACCGTTACACCTTGCATATGCACAGTTCTTCCAGTAAATGTGTTTTTGTAAATAGTTCACTGTAAATTTTTAAGTTATTAAGTTGTCCTTGTGCACAGAATTGTATGGTTTGTTAAACTTTGAATTCAGTGGCTTTTGTTCCGATTTTTATCTCATTGCAAATCTGTTTCTGTGGAATTGCCCTTGGTACAAAATGGTAAAAAGACGGGAAGCTTAGCCCACTGGACCTGTCAGCTGAAGTGGTAGACCTGAGACACCGGATGACGGAACGATACTTTCTGAAGTGAGGAAAAACCCAGAAGGGAAGGAAGCAAGGATGGATGGATGGGTGGTTTGGCCAACAGCTGTGGTTGAGAAATGAGAGCGTGTCGCTGACATCCCTCTTTCTCTCTCCAACATTGGTATTACTCTTGTTGAAAGATGGGCTCAATTCATCCTCAGTATGTGTGGCTCTTACAGAAATATAGAGAGACTGTCAGAATCCAATGATTTCACACGGGATGGGAAACATTAAGCACAGAAAAGCATTGTGAAGTGACTAAACATTGGGAAATGCAGTTACTCAGTCACGACTGCCCTGAGGTGGTGGTGGCTGGAAATGGAGCTTGAGTGTGTACCCTGATGATGTATCACACAGCATCCAATGTTTGGTAGCTTTCATCCACCTTTTCTGGCTTGGTTTGAGAAATCCTACAGTACGATCCTATTCAATTACTGGCCCTTGAGGGCCGATGTCCTGTTGGTTCTCTCTTCTACCTGAAAGTCAATTGATCATTGATTGGCCAGAGGGTTCAATCACCTGGTGTCTCAGGTCTTAGTCACTCCCTTGTTACATGGAGAGAACGAAAATCAGAAGTTCTCCGGCTCTCGTAGGCCGTAAGTATAAGCCATGTCCGACATCAACACAAACTCAAGCTTGCTGTTGGCAGCTCTTGTTGCTGAGGAGGGAAACACTTCCGGTGGCCGTACATCAGTGTCTGTTTGTACACAAGTGATGTTTACTGTTTACTGTTCTTGCTGCAACATTGTGTTTGACACAAAGAAGACACAAAGTCATATCAGCTCACACAGACAGATAACAGGATTTCTGTTTTCCCCCATTCAGCTATGTTTGCTGTTTTACTGTGAATATTGACATAGTATGCTATTCAGTGGGATAATGAGCAATAGTATATGGGTTGGGAAGCCTCACAGTGGCAAAAGGCCTCATTTAAATTCAAACTATTTATATTTTCAGAGTGGTAAGTTGGTGGTCATAAGCTGATGTTGGCTGTCATGACTGGTTTTACCGTCATCTATGACAGTGGCTGACAAGGACATATCGTCCTCTGGAATCCCTAAGTCTTCTACCGATAGCAAAGATCCGACCTCAATTATGTCAAGCAAATCGCTTTTGTCATTAACTAGCTTTTGTGTTTCTATTAGTAAATCTTTGGCATTGAAAGTCTTAACGGCAGCTAAGTGCTTTGTCTGGAAAGTTTCTACATGACTAATCAGCATTTTATGAATGAACAGCTTCTGTTCTCAGTCTTGAGCATGCAAATGTCTTGTGTTAGATAAGGGGGAAGGAAGTATTTTCCCATTTGTTTAGCGAGCTTCTACCCTTGTTAGGTGTTGTAAGATACTCTGTGCTCCCTATGGTTCTGTCAGCCTGTGATGAGGAAGTGATTTAAGAGCAGGCGCTAGAAGCAAAGCGACGTTAATCTGCCTGACAGAGTGGAGCGATAAAAGTTTCATTAGGCCATGGATCGCTGAACACCGTCACAGAGTGGCCCTGAACAGCAGCCTGGGTACCACTGGTAACACTTTGTACTAGTTTTTATTTATTTTTGAAACCATGAGGCTATACCATGCTAATCATTGTAACTGCAGCTTTCTTTGTAATTGTGTTAATATAGCTGTCATTCTGACAATAATTACCAAAGTCATGTTTACGGTGGGCTTATGTCATGCTTATGAAGGTCTAAGGTAACTGAACTCTCCCTCAGATGCTGGAGGTTGTTTCCATGTCTTTTCATCCAGCCAATCAGATGATGCCTTTCTGGGCAAGGTGGCAGGATTGAAATATCCTCTTCAACGAAGGTCAGTGTTGCCCAATGCCAGCCGAACAGGAGACTGCTGACGGTGCAAGAGGAAGTACTTAACAGACAGTTAACCATCTCGCCTCTCTCCCTGGTTAAAGTATTCACTGTTAGGGGAATTATTCTCTAGTCTCACCTCTCTCTGAGTTCTCTACTGAAATAATGAGAATCTGCTCTTATAAATGTATTCAGTGAAATATGTGAGCAAATCAGGGCATCCCGGTTGAAATAACCCCCCTTGGGCGATATCATAGACAAAGGCAGAAATAGAAGATTTATTTTATTTTATTGCAGATGTTTTGGCTCGAGCCGTTCTCAAAACAAGGATTTAAGGCAACTTGGCCTGCTCTACCCTCCAGCTACTCCAGGTCCCCCAGGCCTTTATAGGGTTTTTCTGTGGGGAGGGAACCTTTCTTGGCCTGCGATCAATACACGCACACACATGCCTACTTTCACTCACACATGCCCTCTCCCGTCTCACATAGAGGTCTATAGAGTTGCTCAGAAGGGTGGAACCGATAGAACAGTGACCCCTTAGTAACCTAGCATCTAGCCACCCTCCTCCCATCCCCCGGCACACTTTGGCCCCTTTCACACCCCCGTCAGCCCAGTAGAGGGGGCTGGGCTAGCCAGGCTCAGTGCATAGCGGTCAATAGCTCCGATTGATCCACTCCAGTGCAAGGTGGTCTCAGCACTGACAACAGCCCCAGCAGGCGCTGCCAGTAATGTCACTGGCTGTGGATGAGGAGATGATTAACACTGCTTTACACTGGGTTAGTTAAAGGGGGGAATCTAAACACCCAAAATCAATGACTTAGATGGTTCAATAACCTTTTCTCATATTCTTCTTAGATTGAGGTCTTCAGGTTTATCCTATTTACAGCGAATGGTGTGGAATATGGAAATGGGTGATGAAAGATGATAGATACAAATGTTAAAATGTGATTTTAGGTTTTTAACTCTCCCTTCAATGTAAGTCTGTCGTTCAAATCCAATGAGGGTCCATTTGGTAGTGTGTTCAGATATACAATATGACGTAGATGCAATATGATATACAATGTGAGGTAGACATGACGTAGATGCACTATGACGTAGTGGGTTAACCGTGTCGTGGGTCAAAGGGCACTCGCGTCCACGTGCAGACACTGTGTGTGACCTGTGAGAGAGCGCAAACTCCTACGTCTCGATGTCTGCGGTGCTGCTTGCGGCAGCGTTTTTGCATGGAGTCTACCTTCCTGGAATGGTTTTTGAATGGAAGCTATGTGTTTCCTGTCACGCACCTGAGGCAAAGTCGGCTCCAGCAATGCATCTGGTCTGATATGCCGTACTTACTTTCCCCATATGTAGGCCGATAAGTACTGGGTGGACATATTTGCAGTGAATAAAGGATACATTGTTTCCTCGGAGGTATCTTTATGCACTAGACATGAACCCTAGATACTGGCCCTGGGCCAGTGGGGATCTCTGGTCTGGGACAGTGTTTATTATTGTTCTAGTCTTAATCCCCCCCCCCCGCATACCAATGAGATTGGGTACGGAGTGTTTATAAAAACGAACCAAATAGTTGTCGTTTTATTAACTCAGTACGTTTCAAAAGGCTGAGTGACGATTGTGGTATACAGTGAATCATATGAAATTTAGTCTCGAGAGAAAATAGTTTTTGTTACCTTTTTTACAAGTTCCGATTGTCCTCAAGACAACAGTACCCGTAAAATACCCATGCAATCCGATTCGTCTGCCTGGGGAAAATATCAAAGATCATCTCAAATCTAGTGTCTGTGACCTATTCACACCATAACCATAATTCTACATCTTTCTTCATTATGTTATTGTACATGGATGCAAGCCCAAACTTACACATACAGACAGAAAAAGTGTACACGCACGCACGCACACACACGCACACACACACACACACACACACACACACACACACACACACACACACACACACACACACACACACACACACACACACACACACACACACACACACACACACACACACACACACACACACACACACACACACACACACACAGAAAGAATGTAGTATGTATATATGTGATATATGGATACGGATATATGTATATTTTTTGCATATTGGTGAATTGTTGTACCCCTAGCGTGGACCCAAGGCTGCTTGTGTCTGACTGAAGCACTGTTTTTGATGTCTTACTAGAGACTGCTAGACCTGTATTGACTTGGGATTACCCACCAGTACTGAAACGCCCATCTTGGGGGACACATTTGTGAAGTGTGTTGGGGGGCAGGGAAAACAAGAACGCCGGGAAGGGGGAAGAGTGAAGTGGGTGGGGTGGGGTGGGGGGATTTTCTGTTTGTGAAGGGGATTTGCTATATGGTATCCGTGTGTGCAGAACGGATCGGAGTTGGATCAAGCCAAGACAAGCCTCCCACCCCCTCTCCTACTCTTTCACCTCATCTCACCCCCCACCCCACTTACCCCCTCATCCGTTACAGTGCAGTAGCTGTGGTATGTAGAGCAATGAGGGTTTAACCCCCTTCTACCGCAAGAACCACCCCCCCCCACCTCCTACCCTCCCTAACCCTTCTGTCTGTGGATGAGTTCCTATCCTGTCGAATTGTTTTGATCAGCAGCGCGTTCCACTTTGGGGAATCCCTTTGTGTCTGCTGTGAGCTGGTAGCCGTATACTGTAAAGTATAATCTGGGGAAGGAGAAGTGTTGAATAATATATGAATACTGGCCCATAGTCCCAAATGAAAATATGTTTAGGTGGCATGATCTCATTTTCGAACTACGGGGAAAAAGTTGCAATGACAAACTCTGAACCATTGCATGTTAATTAACAAATGACATTTTGTGAAATAGTGAAATCCATATGTTGTAGTGAGTGAAGAGCACAATAGAACTACATTAGAATACAATTACAGTAGAGTGACATTTTCTCCCCTACTTGTCTAACTCTGGCTCCAATTCCATCTCGTTAACATCAAGGTTTGGAGTTGAAGGCCTGTTGATGTGTGGTTGTCTGGTGTGTCGTCTAGCTGAGACTGATCCAGTCCAGTCATTAACATTCAGTAGTCTGGTCTGTAGCGTGGCAGGCCTGTACAGTCATTAGTGTTGCCTCAGGGAGGCCTTTGATACCAGCATGGAGCAATGCAGAGAGGCGGGCCTGCCCCACAGAGAGACACACTCAGCTAGGGAAGAGAGAGCAGAGCGACTAACAACTCAGCTAGCACATCAATCTATCCTTGTAAAGAGCCAGAAACCCATTCTAACACTTCATATGTGGATCTGTGTGTTATTCCATTCGGGTCACAATAGATTTAGCGTCAACAAGAAAACAAATACTGACACTCTCAATATGAACAAGCCTGGGGTTTCAGATTGCAGTTTGTCTCTTGCACTTGTGGCAATTATATTGAAATTGCGTGGGGGGGGGGAAGAGGAGGCGTGTGTGTGTGTGTGCACACACCTTTGCATGCGTGTGTGCGTGTCTGTGTATTGTATGTGTGTGTGTGCTTATGTCTGTATGTGAGTGTTGCTTGTTGTGTGTGTGTGTGTGTGTGTGTGTGTGTGTGTGTGTGTGTGTGTGTGTGTGTGTGTGTGTGTGTGTGTGTGTGTGTGTGTGTGTGTGTGTGTGTGTGTGTGTGTGTGTGTGTGTTAACGTGTGGGACTCATGTACGAGATAAAGTGTGATTGCCTGAAATGGGGATCTGTTCCACCTGAGTGATTTGATACATGCGTTAGTGACGTTGTGCTCAGTGTGGCGAGCGGCAGGGTTTGAGAAGAGGGACGTAGACCATGCGGAGAGCAGAAAGGTACTCTTCTGAACAGTTTTGATGGTCTTCACTATTAGTCTACAAATAGTCTAAATCAAGAAAAACCCTGGAATGAGTAGGTGTGTCCAAACGTTTGACTGGTACTGTACATACAGTGGGGAGAACAAGTATTTGATACACTGCCGATTTTGCAGGTTTTCCTACTTACAAAGCATGTAGAGGTCTGTATTTTTTTTAATCATAGGTACACTTCAACTGTGAGAGACGGAATCTAAAACAATAATCCAGAAAATCACATTGTATGATGTTTAAGTAATTAATTTGCATTTTATTGCATGACATACGTATTTGATCACCTACCAACCAGTAAGAATTCCGACTCTCACAGACCTGTTAGTTTTTCTTTAAGAAGCCCTCCTGTTCTCCTCTCATTACCTGTATTAACTGCACCTGTTTGAACTCGTTACCTGTATAAAAAACACCTGTCCACACACTCAATCAAACAGACTCCAACCTCTCCACAATGTCCAAGACCAGAGAGCTGTGTAAGGACATCAGGGATAAAATTGTAGACCTGCACAAGGCTGGGATGGGCTACAGGACAATAGGCAAGCAGCTTGGTGAGAAGGCAACAACTGTTGGTGCAATTATTTAAAAAATGGAAGAAGTTCATCAAGAAGACGGTCAATTATCCTCGGTCTGGGGCTCCATGCAAGATCTCACCTCGTGGGGCATCAATGATCATGAGGAAGGTGAGGGATCAGCCCAGAACTACACGGCAGGACCTGGTCAATGACCTGAAGAGAGCTGGGACCACAGTCTCAAAGAAAACCATTAGTAACACACTGCGCCGTCATGGATTAAAATCCTGCAGCGCACGCAAGGTCCCCCTGCTCAAGCCAGCGCATGTCCAGGCCCGTCTGAAGTTTGCCAATGACCATCTGGATGATCCAGAGGAGGAATGGGAGAAGGTCATGTTGTCTGATGAGACAAAAATAGAGCATTTTGATCTAAACTCCACTCGCCGTGTTTGGAGGAAGAAGAAGGGTGAGTACAACCCCAAAAACACCATCCCAACCGCATAGCATGGAGGTGGAAACATCATTCTTTGGGGATGCTTTTCTGCAAAGGGGACAGGACGACTGCACTGTATTGAGGGGAGGATGGATAGGGCCATGCAACGCGAGATCTTGGCCAACAACCTCCTTCCCTCAGTAAGAGCATTGAAGATGGGTCGTGGCTGGGTCTTCCAGCATGACAACGACCCAAAACACACAGCCAGAGCAACTAAGGAGTGGCTCCGTAAGAAGCATCTCAAGGTCCTGGAGTGGCCTAGCCAGTCTCCAGACCTGAACCCAATAGAACATCTTTGGAGGAGCTGAAAGTCCGTATTGCCCAGCGGCAGACCCGAAACCTGAAGGATCTGGAGAAGGTCTGTATAGAGGAGTGGTCCAAAATCCCTGCTGCAGTGTGTCCAAACCTGGTCAAGAACTACAGGAAACGTATCATCTCTGTTAATTGCAAACAAAGGTTTCTTTACCATATATTAAGTTCTGCTTTTCTGATGTATCAAATATTTATGTCATGCAATAAAATGCAAATGAACTACTTAAAATCATACTATGTGATTTTCAGTGTATCAAATACTTGTTCTCCCCACTGTATTTAAAAACTGCTGCTAAATGAATATAGGGGAAACACCATCGGTGCATATGTGCATGTCTATGACCGTGTACTGCTACACTCAGGTTCTGAACATTATGGAAATGTCAAAAGACTAGCGCTAATAAAGTTATACCTGTGAGTTGAATAGGAAGAGCAGTACAGGCAGAGTGAAGGAGAGGTGAAGCTGTCCTTGGTGCTGAACAAGCAGAATGCAGACAGCAGAGCTGCAGTGTTCTGTTTGTGTGTGTGTGTATGTGTGTGTGTGTGTGTGTGTGTGTGTGTGTGTGTGTGTGTGTGTGTGTGTGTGTGTGTGTGTGTGTGTGTGTGTGTGTGTGTGTGTGTGTGTGTGTGTGTGTGTGTGTGTGTGTGTGTGTGTGTGTGTGTGTGTGTGTGTGTGTGTGTGTGTGTGTGTGTATGTATGTGTGTGTGTGTGTGGTTGTGTGTGTGTGTGTCTGTGTGTGTGTCTGTGTGTCTGTGTGTGCGTGTGCGAACGCCACATTGCGTTAAAGAATGTATTTCAAGAGAGTGTGTGAGCTAAGGAAGGGATAAAAGCGATTGAAACAGCATGGCTGTGTACAGTTTCTCAGTCAGCCTTTGTACACATTGGTGTGAAAGGTAACAACTCCCTCTCCCTGCAGACAATGCCTACATGCAACCATGGTTGAAAAGACACAGGTTGAATTTGCTTCAATTGTCACAATAGTAACACAATTTCATGCCTTTACAGTCTCTTTCTCGATGTGAAATGATTGGGTGTCGGTGTAAAATCCTTTAGTTCTCCCTTCAGAGGCGTTTTGCAATACCTCAAATCATTTGAGTCATATAAGCTATGGTTAACACTTACTTTTAGCCAGTTTAACTGACATAGACTGGTCCCCAGGAGACTGAGTAGAGAGCGTGTTCAATTCAAAGTTAAGAGCAAAGGCGAAGTGGAAATTCATTCCAATTTTACTGAACAAAGACCCTGAGGTGTGTGTATTTGTGTGTGATATGACACTGATGCTAGCTGGGCTGTCAGAATGTGCTGGTCTCCCATGGTGCTGAGGCTCTTACTGTGTCCGCTAGATCCCACAGTCTATGATCTCTGCTGGGCTTGGGAGTATACACCTCACACACACACACGCACACACACACACACACACACACACACACACACACACACACACACACACACACACACACACACACACACACACACACACACACACACACACACACACACACACACACACACACACACACACACACACACACACACACACACACACACACACACACACACACATATGCTTAAAGACATTGCTTGTACTTAACTAATCCAATCGCACATAAACATGCAGGCACACAGCACACAGTTAAACTTACACGCACGCACGCACGCTCACGCACTCACTCACTCACTCACTCACTCACTCACTCACTCACTCACTCACACTCACTCACTCATTCACTCACTCACTCACACTTATCCGCTATTTGCCCTGTGGCTCCAATTTGTCTTTTGCCATGCCACTCCTTGGAGATTGGGGAGTTTATGTAGATTATTGCAGGAAAGTAGGTTAAGATGAATGCCGTCGAGCTGAGACCAATACAAGCACCATTAGCTCCCCATGATTGTAATGAAGGTTGTTTCAAAGCCAGAGCCAGTGGGATGGCAAGGGGAGAGGGATGGATGGATGGAGGGAGGGAGAGGAGGGAGTGAAGGAGGGTTGGTCAAGGGGGGGGGGGTGCAGTGGATATAGGAGGCTGGTGGAGAGGCTTTGAGGGCTGAGAAGTGTGTTACACTGTGGCGTTCCCCCTTCTCCTCTCTGTTGCTAAGCGGAACTGGGATGTGAGCAGAGGCATGCTAAGGTGTCATTGTACTAGAGCAGGGGATACGCGCAATGCTGTCGGGGGTACACCAAATAAAAATGTGATTTTTTTGCCTTCACATTTTCAAACAGTCCATTTATATTTTACAACGGGGCTATACATTTGGGTGAGTTTTTTTTTCTCACCTGAGTAGCCTCGTTTCACTGCCAAATCTGGTGTTCAGTGAAATATCAACACAATGTCAAATACAGGTAGTCAAATAATTAACATCCAATCACATTAACCGTTACTCTCTCACTGGAATTCCACTAACGGTCCGAATGTAGCCAAACCTAGCTGCTGCTCATTGGTTGGTATCTCTACTGATGGTGCAAAAGCCATGACATAATGAAGTGGTAACTCGCTTGCAAGCAGTTGCTCCCGACATCACTTGGGTACACTGCAGCATCCACTGAGAGGCTCTTGCTGCCAAGGGAATGCCTGACAGCTTAAAAGACGTTTTGGACGCTTTAGTGAAAATTGTTAACTTTGTTAAAGCAAAGCCCCTGCCCTATGCAATGATATGGGCAGCGACCATGTCACACTTTTACAACATACAGGAGTGTGCTGGTTATCAAGGGGCAAAGTATTGACACGTTCTTTTTTTAAATTGAGAGACGAGCTTAAAGTTTTCTTCGCTGACCATAATTTTCACTTGTCTGACCGCTTGCATGATGACGAGTTTATCACATGACTGGTCTATCTGGGTGATGTTTTTTCTTGCCTGAATGATCTGAATCTAGGATTACTGGGAATCTCTGCAACTATATTCAATATGTGGGACAAAATTGAGGCTATGGTTAAGAAGTTGTAGCTCCTCTCTGTCTGCATTAACGAGGACAACACACAGGTCATATCATCATTGTATGATTATTTTTGTGTGAAAATGAACTCAAGCTTACGGACAATGTCAAATGTGATATAGCGAAGCACCTGAGTGAGTTGGGTGCACAATTACACAGGTATTTTCCCGAAACAGATGACACAAACAACTGGATTCATTATCCCTTTCATGCCCTGCCTTCAGTCCACTTACCGATATCTGAACAAGAGAGCCTCGTCAAAATTGCAACAAACGGTTCTGTGAAAATTTAATTTAATCGGAAGCCACTGACAGATTTATGGATTGGGCTGCACTCAGAGTCTCCTGCCTTGGCAATTTGCACTGTTAAGACAATGATGCCCTTTGCAACCACGTACCTATGTGAGAGTGGATTCTCGGCCATCACTAGCATGAAAACTAAATACAGGCACAGACTGTTTGTGGGAAATGATTTAAGACTGACTCTCTCCGACACAACACAACATTGCAGAGTTATGTGCATCCTTTCAAGCACACTCATCTCATTAACCTGTGGTGAGTTATTCACATTTTTTTTTCAATTGAACGAATACGTTTTTATGTGTAAGATGGTTAAAATGATTGATTATTATTATATTATTATATGTACCCTGGTCCTATAAGAGCTCTTTGTCACTTTCCACGATCCGGGTTGTGACAAAAACTCACACTCATTCTTATGTTTAATAAATGTATTATGCGATAAATGTGTCATATAGTGTGTGTGTGGCAGGCTTACAATGGTGGCAAAAAAACAACATTTGAGAGTGTGCTGATCCTGGTGCTAGAGGGGGTACGCAGCTGGAGGTCGAATGTTCAAAAGGGTAGGGGACTATAAAACGTTTGGGAACCACTGTACTAGAGAGAGGGGGAGAAAAGCTCTAGTTAATCTTCTGTGAATCACCCTGTGGAACTGCATTCCCCAGAATACCCTTCATCGTTCACTTGGGCACAGGTGGAGGACAGGTCAAGGCTGAGGCAGCAATCAACCAATCCCATTCAGACAGAACCATGTTCAGCCAATAACAATGATGCACGGCAACGTCTAGCTAGTTACCGAGCTAGGAACGAGAAAGGGCATATATGAAATTGCATGTATGTTAAACAGCACACGAAAAACACAATCCTCCTTGATGTAAAATGACAGACCTTGATACCTAAATTCGTTCTGTGACGTGTTACTGTACGTGTGTGTGAAAGCTTCGATGCGTAAACTACATGACTTTTTTTGTCTCATTTTGCTTACAGGAATTCTATTCCACATCAGTGTGAAGCCAATAACCAGAAATCCCATGGCTTATTCTAATCTTCCCTGATTCTTACCGATACGTGTCTTCATTAGTTTGCAATAGTATCGAAACTGTCAGGCACATAAATGCATTGCGGCAAGCTCAACTGTTGAAATGTTCTACATGATAGTTAAATGTCAGGCTCACAGCATAGAGAACGTAGGGTAGTCACAGACTCAGTGGTGAGATTACATTTGATTGAGACATTTAAGGGAACAGGGGGAAAATAACTCAATGACCTTTTGGAGATGTATCCCCTTCAAAAATAGTTTTTTTTCGGTACACAGTCACCCAAAATTGCTTACACGTTCAAGGGCACGCAAGTACACACACATTCGCAAGCGGCATGCAAGCGGGCGCGCACACACACACACACACACATACACACAATACGCACCAAGCCGTAATGGAGAGATTGCTATCTTAATACCCTTCCTGCAAATACTATTTCATATATGAAATATGAAATCATCGTCGCCCCCCCCCCTCTCCCTCCTGCTGCGATACGCTGATTGGTGCCCCGGGGGACGGCAGAGGTGATGTAGCATTAGCCACATTGCTAGCTGGTTTCATACATTCACTATACATGCAGCAAGCGAAATTACACGTCAGTAGTGTTGAGTCTCAAGATAATCAGGCATTTAAGTGTACGGCGTTAGGCAATCACCTCTCCCCGACTCACTAGAGTTATATTCACTTTCCCCCCAGAATTACATTCCCTAGAATTACAGGGCCAAAGACAAATGATTTGTGCTTATCAAAACCGTCTATCTCCGACCCACTCCGGCAAGGCATTAGTCAGTGTCGTCCCCTATTCAATTTTTATACCTATGCCAAAAGGATGTACGGCGGAAGGATGTCACTGGCATATGGTAATTACATAGTACTTGTCAATGAACTGGAGGTTATTGAAGCAAACGCATGCACACATGCATGAACAGAACACACACACACAAGCGTGTGCATGCACATACACATACACACACGCACACGCGCACACGCACACACGCACACACCTCTAAAGGGCGTCTCTTGTGGCGTTCGCCACATAATTACCTTTCCTCTCCTGTTCTGCTGTGTTCTGCCGTTGCCTAGAATGATGTCATGGCTCCAGCCATTCCTCTATTGTCTCCCTGGAGGGGAGAGACCTGCTGCTTTACTCTAATTGGCCCACCGTGAATGACATGCAGGTGTCACTCATGATGAGCACAGTCAGGTTTCAAGAGAGCGCCATGTGTGTGGTGTGTGGGGATGTGTGTGCTGTGTGGGGATGTGTGTGCTGTGTGGGGATGTGTGTGGTGTGTGGGGATGTGTGTTGTTTCTATGGGTGAGTGTTCGTGGAGGGTGGTATGCTTGCGTGACTGTATGTGTGTCTGCCCATCTGTGTGCTTGCGCACTGGTGTTACGGAGGTAGAAGAGCTGAGCGAGCACTTTGTCCTCATTTTTCAGTGAGTAGAATCCCATGGTGCTCTTTAAGGCCCAGTTCCCCTCAGCAATGCAAACCCCAAATCCTCTCGAGTCTTGATAATGAGGAGGGAACTAGCACTCTGTACTTTCTCCCCCCCATTTCCACGCTAATCTTCTCTCCTTGCTTTTCGCTTCGACACCCTCTTCTCTCCCCTTCCATTTTTTACTCAAATCCTTTCCTCCTCTCGCTTCATTCTCCTCTCCTCTCTCCTCTCTCCTCTCTCCTCTTCTCTCTTCTTCAGCCTGAGTGGGTTAATATGGCAGCTATTTGTGCTAGAGCTGATGAATCCGAAGGATCACTCCGACAGCCACTTTCCATTTACAAAAACCCCGAATTAAAGATGGACGCTATACAGTCCTCTAGGTCTGGTTGTCTTCCTTCCTCTCCTCTCTGTCTTTACGCTCCCCTCCTCTATCTTTTTTGTATCTCTCTTTCTACTCTCCTCTGTCTCTCTCTCTCTCTCTCTCTCTCTCTCTCTCTCTCTCTCTCTCTCTCTCTCTCTCTCTCTCTCTCTCTCTCTCTCTCTCTCTCTCTCTCTCTCTCTCTCTCTCTCTCTCTCTCTCTCTCTCTGCCCTGTTCTACACTCGTTTTCTCCTCTCTGCCCCTTCTCTCCATCCCTTTCCCCTCTCTGTTTCATCTTCCTCTTCTCTCGTCCTCCTCTGGGAGCGGAGGGGAAATGAGAGGGGGATGTGGTAATTAAGTTGTATTCATTGGAGAGAAGTGTGACCCCCCTCCTTCCTCGCTCCCCTCCTTTCCTCCCTTCACGCTCTTTCACATCCCTCTCTTTCAGCACGTTCTATTATTTAATGAAATAGCAATATTATATAACAAAGAAACAATCCTCTCCCTTTATATAATACTGTGAAATTGTGGTAATGATGATAATGCCCTTTTAGTGTACGAGCTGTTTGAAAAGACTGCTTAAATTCAGCCTGATTTGGTGGGATGGAGTTCTGGCCTGGCTGGTGATATCACCAGGCGGTAAATTAGTTAATAGTCAAATAAGAAAGGTATTTTTCAGTTTTCCCCTCCACAACACAGACCACTCGCATATAGCCATAGCAAAATTCTTGCTTGAGAAAATACTGTTTGCTAAGAAGCTATTTTTGTTTATTTTTGACAATTTTAATTGAAAAGAATCACAGTAAGGTATTTAATTGTTACCCAGAAATTCTATGATATTTAGATAAAAATGTCAGCACAGTAATACAGTCACTTCCTCCTCTCCTCTTCGCTCCACTGTACATGTTATTTGGACTCATTCTATCAGTCTGTGGGATTAAACCAGCCCACCAGAACTACTGCAGCCTCAGCAGCCTCTCTCTCTCTCTCTCTCTCTCTCTCGCTCATATTTCTAATCACTTCTGATGAAGATTGCTCCACTTTTCTGTATCTAGTTTCAGCAGAAGCCCTCCTTTTCTGGATACAGTCTCTGCCTTACAGTCCGTTCTCATGAGTCTTCTCTTATCTTGATAATATTGATCAATTGTGATCAGATGGTACTGAACTACACAGGTTGTGTCTGTACTGTACTGGTCTGGTCTGTACTGGTCTGTACTGTACTGAACTTTATTGTACTGGCAGTGTGTACTCCAGAACATCACTTACACTAATGTGTCTTTATGTCTCAAAGTTATTCACAGTGATACTGACAAATACCCGTACCATCACATTTCCTATATCTCTCACTCTCTCACCCTCACTTTGTGTCAGTATGTAGTTTAGTCTCTCATAATACCCAGATCAAGAGTTGGTTAGGGCTTGCGAGAATTTCTGTTATACAGTTACTGTATACTGGCACTGTGACTGCTCATCCCATTCGCTCTCTTTCTCTTGTTCTCTCTTTCGCTCTCCCTGTGTATCTCTCTCTCTTTTTTCTCAGTTAGATCAGGTTATATCCAGTTAATCTGACACCTCTCCCCCTCCACATCTCATTCTCTCTCTGTTTCCTCCTCTCGGAGTGGAGAGGCAATAGGATTATCATTGATCAGACATTGTCCGAGATGGCCATGGTAGAGAATGTACTGACCTATCATTCTCCCTCCCTCCCTCCCTCCCTCCCTCCCTCCCTCCCTCCCTCCCTCCCTCCCTCCCTCCCCCTCCCCCTCCCTCCCTCCCTCCCCCTCCCTCCCTCCCTCCCTCCCTCCCTCCCTCCCTCCCTCCCTCCCTCCCCCTCTCCCTCCCTCCCTCCCTTGTCTGTCTCCTCTTCTTTCCTCTTCTCTTCTTTTCGTCCACTTCTTTAGCTTTCTACTCTCTCTCTCTCTCTCTCTCTCTCTCTCTCTCTCTCTCTCTCTCTCTCTCTCTCTCTCTCTCTCTCTCTCTCTCTCTCTCTCTCTATCTCACACACGCACACGCGAACGCGTGCAGGCGGGCACGCACACACTCTCTATCTCCCTGCACCTTTCTCTAGCGTTATCTGTCTCCTTGTTCCTCGCTCTCCCTCTCAATTTCCATCAAGCCTAGCCTATGTCTTTCTCTCTCTCTTTCTCTCTCCCCATCACCCTCTCTCCTCTCCTCCATGTCTTTATTACAGTGGCGAGGTGATATCATGTGACTGATGTTCAGAGTTCATTAGTCTCTGGCCTGTCTCCTCCTCGTTAAGTGAACCAGCACAATGTTACGTAAGACAGACCAATTAGCCTGCCTGCGTGCTCAGGCCTTGGTGACAATAGCTGGCGCCATAGAATTAGAATGACTAGAATGGACACTCCAATTGACAGAGCTGGCGTCATAGAGTTAGAATGACTAGAACGGACACTCCCATTGACAGAGCTGGCGTCATAGGGTTGGAATGACTAGAACGGACACTGCCATTGACAGAGCTGGCGTCATAGGGTTGGAATGACTAGAACGGACACTTCCATTGACAGAGCTGGCGTCATAGGGTTGGAATGACTAGAACGGAGACTCCCATTGACAGAGCTGGCGTCATAGGGTTGGAATGACTAGAACGGACACTGCCATTGACAGAGCTGGCGTCATAGGGTTGGAATGACTAGAACGGAGACTCCCATTGACAGAGCTGGCGTCATAGGGTTGGAATGACTAGAACGGAGACTCCCATTGACAGAGCTGGCGTCATAGGGTTGGAATGACTAGAACGGAGACTCCCATTGACAGAGCTGGCGTCATAGGGTTGGAATGACTAGTACGGAGACTCCCATTGACAGAGCTGGCGTCATAGGTTTGGAATGACTAGAACGGAGACTCCCATTGACAGAGCTGGCGTCATAGGGTTGGAATGACTAGAACGGAGACTCCCATTGACAGAGCTGGCGTCATAGAGTTAGAATGACCAGAACGGCAACACGGATCCAATGCCTCATTCAATATGGTGGCTAAATTTGCTGCACCATTTGGATGATCTAATCATCAGTGTTATGTGTCATTATCAGAATGTTATCTCTTTCTCTTTGTTCTTTATCTAGCAATGGAGATTTCCATTGTACCTATGTGTATTCTGCCCCAAAAACCATGGACTCTTCCATGGATATTCTAGTAATTCTAAATCTAGTGTGGCGCTGGAGTCTTGTTGACAGTGTATGGTCCTTGGTGACAGTGGTGTCTTTGTGTGTGGCTGTTGTCACGGAATGGACGCCCAAACTCACATGCATGGCTCACATTCCTGAGACGACAAGGAGAGGAGCCAAGGCTGCGCCCACAGTCACTACTAATTACTGTATAAGATCACTGCTACCTTCTGCCCTTACTCTGACCCTTTCATATTTCTTTACATAAGGGATAAATGCAGAGTGATATATGCATTAACCCTCTCTTGCCTTCCCTCTCTCTCTCTCTCTCTCTCTCTCTCTCTCTCTCTCTCTCTCTCTCTCTCTCTCTCTCTCTCTCTCTCTCTCTCACTTTTTATCTACATCTCTCACTTCTTCCGTCAATGTGTAGCTGCATCAGTTTACCTCTGGCTGTGTGTGTATGGCTTTGTGCCCATGTATGGTTGTGTGTGTGTGTGTTTGTGTGTGTGCGTGTGTGTGTATCGAGCACCCATGTGTGTGTGTGACCCAGATGCTGCCAGGCCCTGTTTGGTGGCACCAGGTGTTGCCCAGTTCTGCCACTGCAGGGACACTGCCGGGAGTGACACCATATGTCTGGCACCAACTGACCCTGTCACTACTGGCACTGACCTGCCTGCTAGTACACATCACTGACAAACTCTCACAGACCACTAAGTAACAGACTCTCTTACTAATACATCCACTCAGCCAGACAGCCACACAGGCTGTGTCTGAAATGACTCCTATTCCCTATATTGTGTACTGCTTTTGACCAGGGCCTGTAGGTCTCTGGTCAAAAGGAGTGCATTATGTAGGGAATAGGATGCCATTTGAGACACATCCATAAACATAACTAAGACTAGGACACTCAGAGAGGCTTGGTATCTACAGTTGAAGTCGGGAAGTTTACATCCACTTAGGTTGGAGTCGTTAAAACTTGTTTTTCTATTTCTTGTTAACAAACTATAGTGTTGGCAAGTCTGTTAGGACATCTACTTTGTGCATGACACAAGTCATTTTTCCAACAATTGTTTACAGACAGATTATTTCACTTATAATTCCCTGTATCACAATTCCAGTGGGTCAGAAGTTTACATACACTAAACTGACTGCGCCTTTAAACAGCTTGGGAAATTTCAGAAAATGATATAATGGCTTTAGAAGCTTCTAATTCACATAATTTGAGACAATTGGAGGTAAAGCTGTGAATGTATCTCAAGGCCTACCATCAAACTCAGTGCCTCTTTGCTTGACATCATGGGAAAATCAAAAGAAACCAGACAAGACCTCCACAAATCTGGTTCATCCTTGGGTGTAATTTGCAAACGCCTGAAGGTACCACGTTCATCTGTACCAACAATAGTACGCAAGTATAAACACCATGGGACCATGCAGCTGTCATACCGCTCAGGAAGGAGACATTCTGTCTCCTAGAGATTAACGTACTTTGGTGCGAAAAGTGCAAATCAATCCCAGAACAACAGCAAAGGACCTTGTGAAGATGCTGGAGGAAACAGATACAAAAGTATCTATATCCACAGTGAAACGAGTCCTATATCGACATAACCTGAAAGGCCGCTCAGCAAGTAAGAAGCCATTGCTCCAAAACTGCCATAAAAAAGCCAGACTACGGTTTGCAACTGCACATGGGGACAAAGATCATACTTTTTGGAGAAATGGCCTCTGGTTTGATGAAACAAAAATAGAACTGTTTGGCCAAGCCCGAAGAACACCATCCCAACCGTGAAGCATGGAGGTGAGGCACCATGTTGTGGGGGTGCTTTGCTGCAGGAGGGACTGGTGCACTTCACAAAATAGATGGCATCATGAGGTAGAACAATTATTTGGATATATTGAAGCAACATCTCAAGACATCAGTTAAAGCTTGGTTGCTTCCGAATGGACAATGACCCCAAGCATACTTCCAAAGTTGTGGCAAAATGGCGTAAGGACAACAAAGTTAAGGTATTTGAGAGGCCATCACAAAGCCCTGACCTCAATCCTATAGAAGATTTGTGGGCAGAACTGAAAAGGCCTGTGCTAGCAAGGAATCCTACAAATCTGACTCAGTTACACCAGCTCTGTCAGGAGGAATGGGTCAAAATTCACCCAACTTATTGTGGGAAGCTTGTGGAAAGCTACCTGAAACATTTGACCCAAGTTAAACAATTTAAAGGCAATTGCTACCAAATACTAATTGAGTATATGTAAACTTCTGACCCACTGGGAATGTGATGAATGAAATAAAAGCTCAAATAAATCTACTATTATTCTTACATTTCACATTCTTAAAATAAAGTGTTGATCCTAACTGACCCAAGACAGATTTTTTACTAGAATGAAATGTCAGGAATTGTGAAAACCTGAGTTTAAATGTATTTGGCTAAGGTGTATGTAAACTCCCGACTTCAACTGTACATCACTAACTAAGTAACTAATGCAGTGTTCACATACAAATTGAGTTGTTTGTGTAGAGCTTCCTATTGGTTCGAATCGCACGTGAACACGGCATAACTCACACACTCACACTCACTCACTCACTCACTCACTCACTCACTCACTCACTCACTCACTCACTCACTCACTCACTCACTCACTCACTCACTCACTCACTCACTTGACTCGCTCACTCAGTACTGCTATACGTACATCTGTGAGAAGTCCATGGCCTTGGAGTCTGGCTACGGGCGGTAGATCTTCAGTGTGTGTGCCAGGGTGTGTGTACGACGTGGGATTGCGGCTGGCCGTAAGCCCCTGGTACCAAAGGTTGCATGTTCCAATCAAGCTAGCTTGTTTTAAGCCTATTCCACACCTTAACCCCTTACCTTAACCATTCGGAGTTAATGCCTAACCTTAAGAATTTGGAGTTAATGGATAATCTTAGCCTTGTGTGTGAAAAGAGAGGGGTTGTTGTGGAGGAAAAAAAAGCTGGACGGAGAGAAATAGGGATGGAGAAAGAAAAGGATAGAGCTGGAAAGGCTTTGAATAAATAAAGCTGCAGTGTATAAAAACAAGGGAGAGGGGGAGTGCACTCTATCAATGGAAGGGAGAGTGGGAGTGTGAGAGGGGAGGGGAGAGTGTGAGAGAGCTAAAAATAGCTTAGTGTCTCCACAGCCCATCATTGAGACTTGTAAAGGAATCACCTCTGAAGCCTCAGGCACAGAGACACATGCTGCAGTGTGTGTGTGTGTGTGTGTGTGTGTGTGTGTGTGTGTGTGTGTGTGTGTGTGTGTGTGTGTGTGTGTGTGTGTGTGTGTGTGTGTGTGTGTGTGTGTGTGTGTGTGTGTGTGTGTGTGTGTGTGTGTGTGTGTGTGTGTGTGTGTGTGTGTGTGTGTGTGTGTGTGTGTTTGTCAGTTCAATTTGTCAGTCAAGCACATGTGAAGCCTATGTGTCGAAGTCTGTGTGTGTGCTTGAGCATGTGTGAACAGTATGGTGTGTGCGCCTGTGTGTGTATATAGTACTGTGTGTGTGTGTGTGTGTGTGTGTGTGTGTGTGTGTGTGTGTGTGTGTGTGTGTGTGTGTGTGTGTGTGTGTGTGTGTGTGTGTGTGTGTGTGTGTGTGTGTGTGTGTGTGTGTGTGTGTGTGTGTGTGTGTGTGTGTGTGTGTGTGTGTGTGTGTGTGTGTGTGTGTGTGTATGTGTGTGTGTGGAATTTCCATGTCCCCAGGGGTGTTATCTGTGTGGGTTCAGAAGGTATAGCTAGCTACTCTCACATGAGATGATGAGGAGTCAAACACTTTAGACTGCTGTTTGATTCTCCTGTCACTCTCTCAAGGTGGAGGGAGGGAGGGAGGGAGGGAGGGAGGCAGGCAGGCAGGCAGTCAGTCAGGCAGGCAGGCAGGCAGGCAGGCAGGCAGGCAGGCAGGCAGGCAGGCAGGCAGGCAGGCAGGCAGGCAGGCAGGCAGGCAGGCAGGCAGGCAGGGAGGGAGGGAGGGAGGGAGGGAGGGAGGGAGGGAGGGAGGGAGGGAGGGAGGGAGGGAGGGAGGGAGGGAGGGAGGGAGGGAGGGAGGGAGGGAGGGAGGGAGGGGCCTTGCCATTGAGAAGCGTAGACACAGGAAAACCTGGCTCCCTGTAGAGGAAAGGCTGTGCAACCACTGCACAACAGCAGAACCTGAGACAGAGCTGCATTTCCTGACAAAATATAAAAAATATAAAACAATTAGAGAGTGTCATTGCCACAAATTTTAAACCCTTATTCAAGGTTTCAACGTCCTCTCTGAGAATAGGCTACCCGTCCTGTTGGGGGAGGACGCAGAGAGCTGTGGGTTGGCAGCGCACTACATTGAGGGAGAGAGAGAGAGAGAGAGAGAGAGAGAGAGAGAGAGAGAGAGAGAGAGAGAGAGAGAGAGAGAGAGAGAGAGAGAGAGAGAGAGAGAGAGAGAGAGAGAGAGAGAGAGAGAGAGAGAGAGAGAGAGAGAGAGAGAGTGAGGGGTAGGGGTACTGGAATGTATCTGATGAAACAATGTTCATTCTCCATAATAAACAGCCCTGCGGCTACAACTGCCAATGGATCCAATTTGTTTCTCCTGTTCAGGGGATCTTTCCCAGGGTTCTGAGGGTCTTCTTTTAAAATCGTGTAGGTTAAAATGCCTCCCTCCCTCAGTCCCTCACTCCATCACACTCTCATTCACTCCCTCGCTTCAGACTGAGAGTAGAGACACATTGTAAGCGGATCCTCTCTCTCAACGCATTTGGATTGAGCCACTGGGTGTCGTATCGATCTGCACTCCTTTGTTTGTGTGTGAGCCGGCTTGGTTTGAGCCACTGTGTGTCGGATCGATTATCCCTCTTTGGTTTTTGCACTGTGGCCAAGATGTTTGGGTTTAGAGCAAACGTGCTCTGTTTGTGTGTGTGTCTTTCTCTCTTTTTCGCCCACCCTGTCTGTGATGTATCAGATTTTCTCCATAAATACACTGACTTGATCCTCTCTCTCTCTCACACACTCTCTCACTCACTTATTTTTTTATTGTGTCCAGATATGAATGTGGTTAATAAAAACTAGAATGTCTCTGTGTGTCTAGGAGAGACTGGAAGAAGAGACGAAGGAGGGTGGTGATATTCCACTCAGGGTTAAATGTTAAATGGCAGACACATCCTCATGTACAGTATGCCTGTGTCAGGGGGCTGTGGGGCTCCTAGCAGCTGTTTTTCCCAGCATGCCCCTGCCTCAGGGCCATGTGGGGTTGGCAGTGTGTGTGTGTGTGTGTGTGTGTGTGTGTGTGTGTGTGTGTGTGTGTGTGTGTGTGTGTGTGTGTGTGTGTGTGTGTGTGTGTGTGTGTGTGTGTGTGTGTGTGTGTGTGTGTGTGTGTGTGTGTGTGTGTGTGTGTGTGTGTGTGTGTGTGTGTGTGTGAGTGGACGTGCCTGTGCGGGTGTCTGTGATGCTCTGGTGCCGCAGGGCCTGGGTTGTGGCAGAATACGCTGAGATGAGATGGCTAAGGGTTAACCTCAATATAGGCCTACAGGATTCCTCTAGTGCTCCCCCACTGTCCTCCCCGAGGCACAACAGCACAAGCACAACTCTGTGACCCAGCAGCAACCCTACCCCATCTCCCTACTAACCATTGATATTACAGCTCCATCCCTCTACTCCTTACTCCCTCATTCTTATTCTGTGCTTTCCAAGCACTACTGAATGATTGAATGAAGCACACACGTACACACACACACAAAATGTGCTGGAGGTCTATCTGCTGCATGTAATTATCTGGCATATGACGGTGTGTGTGTGTTTGTAGGAGAGACTGCCTCTGCTTCACCCATCCTCTCTGTTAGCCAATCAGACAGCAGCAGCCCTGTATTTGGGTCACACTAGCAGGATGCTCGCTTGGCAGAGTTAGTTTTCAGTGATCATCTACCGAAAAGAAACAAGAATCAAAATAGTACACACACTGAAGAACCCAAATGTGCACCTACAGTGTATATCCTATTTGTTTCATCCTTTCTATATCCTAGATTGAATGTATATTCATAGTGTGTGTGTGCGTACACTTCCGTTGTCTCTTTGATGTGTTTGCGTGTGCGTACCAGTGATGACATTCATTCACACAATCTATCCTGAGCACACTGAGTTTTTGCGTGTGTGTGTGTGTGTCTGTTTGTGTGTGTGTATGAAATGAGGAGTGATGGTTTGCGTGCTGTGTTTTTCATTTAGTTAGTGGGTGTGGCCTCTAACTGGTCTTCCCCTGTGCTGTAAGCTCCAATCATGTAGTCACAGGTAGCTGTGCTGTGGCAAGTCTACCCCTTACTGTGGCTTAGTTCACCATTCACTCAGATGATGATGAGAACTGACTAGAAAAGAAAGAGCATTCCCATCCTCCTCTCTTTCTTTCTTTCTTTCTTTCTTTCTTTCTTTCTTTCTTTCTTTCTTTCTTTCTCTTTCCCGTTCTTCTCTCTCTCTCTCTGTCAGTGTCTCTCTCTGTGATTCCATTTTTTTTTTATATAGCCCTTCTTACATTAGCTGATATCTCAAAGTGCTGTACAGAAACCCAGCCTAAAACCCCAAACAGCAAGCAATGCAGGTGTAGAAGCACGGTGGCTAGGAAAAACTCCCTAGAAAGGCCAAAACCTAGGAAGAAACTTAAAGAGGAACCAGGCTATGAGGGGTTGGCCAGTCCTCTTCTGGCTGTGCCGGGTGGAGATTATAACAGAACATGGCCAAGATGTTCAAATGTTCATAAATGACCAGCATGGCCAAATAATAAAAATCACAGTAGTTGTCGAAGGTGCAGCAAGTCAGCACTACATTTTTTTATTTTACCTTTATTTAACCAGGCAAGGCAGTTAAGAACATATTCTTATTTTCAATGACGGCCTGGGAACAGTGGGTTAACTGCCTGTTCAGGGGCAGAACGACAGATTTGTACCTTGTCAGCTTGGGGATTTGAACTCAAAACCTTCCGGTTACTAGTCCAACGCTCTAACCACTAGGCTACGCTGCCGCCCCAGCTGTTGTCAGTTGGCTTTTCATAAACGATCATTAAGAGTATTTCTACCGCTCCTGCTGTCTCTAGAGAGTTGAAAACAGCAGGTCTGGGACAGGTAGCACGTCCGGTGAACAGGTCAGTGTAACATAGCCGCAGGCAGAACAGTAGAAACTGGAGCAGCAGCATGGCCGGGTGGACTGGGGACAGCAAGGAGTCATCATGCCAGGTAGTCCTGAGGCATGGTCCCAGGGCTCAGGTCCTCCGAGAGAAAGAAAGAGGGAAAGAGAGAATTAGAGGGAGCATACTTAAATTCACACATGACTCCGGATAAGACAGGAGAAGTACTTCAGATTTTACGAACTGACCCCAGCTCCCCGACACATAAACTACTGCAGCATAAATACTGGAGGCTGAGACAGAAGGGGTCTGGAGACACTGTGGCCCCATCCGATGATACCTCCGGACAAAGCCAAACAGGAAGGATATAAACCCACCCACTTTTCCAAAGCACAGCCCTCACACCACGAGAGGTGGCCTCCAGCTGTTTGCTTAGAAATTCTAGGGACAATTAGGAGGCCTGCGTCTTGTGACCGTAGCGTACGTGTAGGTATGTATGGCAACCAAAATGGAAAGATAGGTAGGAGCAAGCCCATGTAATGCTTTGTAGGTTATCAGTAAAAACCTTGAAATCAGCCCTTGCCTTAACAGGAAGCCAGTGTAGGGAGGCTAGCACTGGAGTAATATGTCAAAAGTAATAATAGTAATACCTTTTTGGTTCTAGTCAGGATTCTAGTCGCCGTATATAGCACTAACTGAAGTTTATTTAGTGCTTTATCCGGGTAGCCGGAAAGTAGAGCATTGCAATAGTCTAACCTAGAAGTAACAAAAGCTTGGATTAATTTTTCTGCATCATTTTTGGACAGAAAGTTTCTGATTTTTGCAATGTTACGTAGATGGAAAAAAGCTGTCCTTGAAACATTCTTGATATGTTCGTCAAAAGAGAAATCACGGTCCAGAGTAACGCCAAGGTCCTTCACAGTTTTATTTGAGACGACTGTAGAGATTAATTGTCAGATTCAAGAGAAGATCTCTTTGTTTCTTGGGACCTAGAACAAGGATCTCTGTTTTGTCCGAGTATAAAAGTAGAACGTTTGCAGCCATCCACTTCCTTATGTCTGAAACACAGACTTCTAGCGAGGGCAATTTTGGGGCTTCACCATGTTTCATTGAAATGTACAGCTGTGTGCCATCCACATAGCAGTGAAAGTTAACATTATGTTTTCAAATGACATCCCCAAGAGGTAAAATATATGAAACAATAGTTGTCCTAAAACGGAACCTGGAGGAACACCGACATTTACAGTTGATTTGTCAGAGGACAAACCATTCACAGAGACAAACTGATATCTTTCCGACAGATAAGATCTAAACCAGGTCAGAACTTGTCCGTGTAGACCAATTTGGGTTTCCAATCTCTCCAAAAGAATGTGGTGATCGATGGTATCAAAAGCAGCACTAAGGTCGAGGAGCACGAGGACAGATATAGAGCCTCGGTCTGACGCCATTAAAAGGTAATTTACCATCTTCACAAGTGCAGTCTCAGTGCTATGATGGGGTGTAAAACCACAGACTGAAGAATTTCGTATACATTGCTTGTCTTCAGGAAGGCAGTGAGTTGCTGCGCAACAGCTTTTTCATTTTTTTTTGAGAGGAATGGAAGATTCGATATAGGCCGATAGTTTCTTATATTTTCTGGGTCAAGGTTTGGCTTTTTCAAGAGAGGCTTTATTACTGCCACTTTCAGTGAGTTTGGTACACAGAGCCGTTTATTATGTTCAGCATAGAAGGGCCAAGCACAGGAAGCAGCTCTTTCAGTAGTTTAGTTGGAATAGGGTCCAGTATGCAGCTTGAAGGTTTAGAGGCCATGATCATTCTCTTCCCCCTCCGTGTCTAACTCTCTCTTTCCCCCTTTCTGGATGAAAAGGATGAAAAGAGAGGAGAAGAGAGAGAAAGGGAGATAATGACATGTATTGTTGTATGCTGTAGTGTTAGCATTTAAATGTAATTGACTGTCAGTGTTCTGGAATAGAGGGAGGTTCTGATGAGAATCATCACAGTGTCACACTCACACACTGACAAGTAGCAGCTCTATTGGAAATGACTGTGTTTTTCATTCAACTGTATTCAAAACGTGCTTTTCAAACCCAACAGGAAGCTAAAGGGTTACTTGGGAAAGCGGGTTAGCTTGAGCGACAGCTGGTAGATCAAGGGGAAGTGAATAATGCAATGAACAAAACATAACGTTGAGTTATATGGAATTAAATGCACGTCTAAAGTGATGTGAAAGATTCAGAGGAATTTAATAACAAAATACTTTGCAGACAAAAACACTTTCTGTCCTAAGTAACACAGGCCTAGCCTGCATAGGTTTGTGTAGAATGGAACACATTGTGTAATCCAATCCATGTCGTATTGTGCTTGTAAAATAGACAGACGCATATTGTGTGTGGTTACAGGCCTATATTTGTGTCTGTGTATTTTTTGGGGCATGAAGAGCGGTCACGCCCCACAGTCACGGGGCGGCAGGGTAGCCTAGTGGTTAGAGTGTTGGACTAAGTAACTGAAAGGTTGCAAGTTCAAATCCCCGAGCTGACAAGGTACAAGTCTGTTGTTCTGCCCCTGAACAGGCAGTTAACCCACTCTTCCTTGGCTATCATTGAAAATAAGAATTTGTTCTTAACTGACTTGCCTAGTAAAATAAATAAATAGGCTAGGATGGTAACTGTGTGCTTTTGGCTGTCTGGCTGTGGTATGGGATTGAGTAGTGTTAAATGAAAGTTTACCATATTTTGATACAGATATCCCATCTGTAGAAAGGTCATTTATAGGTATCAGTGCTCTGTAGTGCTCTGTAGGCTAAATGGAATGAAAGAGAATGTGGCTGTGATGTGTCGTAGCTGAATCAGAATTGGTTAGGTAACATAGATAAATAAGATGTTTTATTTACTTTATACTTGTCATTAGAATGTCTTCTTTTGGACTATACTGTTGGCAGTTGCATTTTCCCAGAGAGGGGAGAGGTCAGGCTTTTCTTTTACATGTCTGGTAATATGCAGAATATCAGAAAGGGAGAAGTCAGGTTTAAACATTGTCTTCATAATGAATATATCTGTGAAACCATGTGAAGGGCTCCACTATGTCTGTACTCCACGTCACTCCCTCCTTTTCTCATTGGGGGCAGGATCATGGCAGTGTCTGGAACCATTGTATGTCCCCTCTGATATTGCCCTTCTCTTGACCTAGTATATGACCTAGAGGCTCACTCTCCTCTGTGACCTTGTCCAGGAGGGGGTGTATTTGAGATGGGAGTATCTCGATTTGACAATTGATGTATGCCATTGGATGAGGTAATGTTTTGGTAATATGAAGTACCAAGAACGAGAAGTAGAACCTTGTCTAAGAAAACAAACTGAACGATAATTTATAGCTAATGCTATCTGGCTATGGGATACTCCTCTTTCAAGTAAAAGGCCCTTTGTGAAGTTCCTAAGATCTGTGGTTCATCATTGTGAGTTGAGAGGGGTGTATCTTGGCTATAAAAGATTAAGTATTCTTTTGTAAGCACTCTCAGAATTCATTTATAGACACTGCATTGATCTGAGAGTCAAAGGGCTATGGTGAAGCTCATATAATTAAAGATGGACTTTAAATATATAACTCTGCCTTATGTGTGGTTTGCTCTCTCTTCATTTGGTAATATAGAAATTGCCATGATAGATGCCACCCGTAACAAATAGTAGTGGATACTATGAGAGGTGAACACAGGTTGATGCAGATCTGGAAACTCTGAACACAGTCTGTGGCAGATCTGGCAACCCTGAACACATACACTGAGTTAGATCTGCCAACCTTGAGCACAGGCTGCGGCAGATCTGGTAACTCTGAACACATACTGAGACGGATCTGGCAACCCTGAACACGTACTGAGGCAGATCTGGCAACTCTGTACACATACTAAGGAAGATCTGGCAACCCGGAACACATACTGAAGCAGATCTGGCAACCCTGAACACATACCGAGGTTGATCTAGCAGCACTAAACACATACCCAGGCTTATCTGGCATTCCTGTACACATGCATAGGCAGATCTGGCATTCCTGGCTGTTTCCAATACAAATTTGGTTTGTTTTCGATCATGAATGCTTGACAGAGTAATGTAATACTTCTATGTAGACTCAGGTCTGCAGCCTCAGCACCTACTCAGTACTCACCTACTACTATATTGCATACCATGTTTCCAGGATAGACGTGTGTGTGTGTGGGTGGGTGAGTGGGAGAGACAGAGTGCGATAGATGAGAGCAGACAGGAGGGGTAATACCATTGAGCAGGATCAATGAGTCACAATGAAAATATAGTCGCCTGCCAGCCAATAGTTATATTTTGAACCTTCACACTCGCTAAAATATAAAACATAAAGCTTGTCTTAATATACTTTTGCCTGTAGGATGAATAGTTTAATGAATGAATTGCTTAAACAAGATTAAGAGTGGATAGGAATAGGAAGACAACGTACATTATGGGATGGCACCAAACACCAGCACACCTCCATTCTAGGGTTAGGCTGAAGTTAGCGTGCTCTGTTAGCCATGCGTGTTGTATGCCTCTATCTTACCACGGGAATACTGAGGAAGTCTGACTCAGCTTAATTCAAAAGTAATTATGAAGGGGAAAAGGACAATCTCTATCTCTCTATCTCTATCTCACCGACCAAACTCCCAACTGCCCCGTAAGCAAAACCCAAAAAGTAATGACACAGTAGATACTGTGGGAAAGTGACATATCTCAACAAGATATGACTAAGTGTCTGCTCCCCTTTATCACAATGGCAAAAGTGCTGAAAACATGGCCGTCATATTACAAGCAGTTGTGAAATGCATTATGCCACAAATTATAGTGACTAACATGGTCTCTCATGACACCAGCATGCCACTTTTTCGTGTCATCATAATGGGGCCCGAGGACACTCTCTCATCGTTTCATCATGTGACAGAGAACTCTTTCCGTATTTCTCTCCCTCATTCTCTCTCTCTCTCTCTCTCCCCTGTCTTTTAGTGAATACGCTGTCTAGCTGAATGCTGTGTGTTGTGTAAAACCCCTGTCATTAAAAGGAACATGTGGAGTTGCTTTATATTGTTAGATCCACAGCAGTAAAACGTTATGAGAAGATTATTAAGGACATTATGAGTGTGTTATGAGCTGTTATAAGGCCTTGTAAGGCCTACATAATGCTGTCGTAATGATGACATGAGATGTACTAAGAAGTCCTATTATGGCTAATGATCAGTGATGGGAGGAAAACTCAAACTGTTTATAGTCCCATAATGTAGACTATAATAAATAGGTGTATGTGTGTGTGTGTGTGTGTGTGTGTGTGTGTGTGTGTGTGTGTGTGTGTGTGTGTGTGTGTGTGTGTGTGTGTGTGTGTGTGTGTGTGTGTGTGTGTGTGTGTGTGTGTGTGTGTGTGTGTGTGTGTGTGTGTGCACGTGATTTCGTGTATGCGCTTCATTGTGTGGTGTGTGTGTGTGTGTGTGTGTGTGTGTGTGTGTGTGTGTGTGTGTGTGTGTGTGTGTGTGTGTGTGTGTGTGTGTGTGTGTGTGTGTGTGTGTGTGTGTGTGTGTGTGTGTGTGTGTGTGTGTGTGTGTGTGTATCTGTTTATATATCCATGTCCATGCTGTAATCAAGCCTGAAGGGAACTCAGCATCTCATTATAGACTTTAGTGAGTAATAGCAGCAACAGCCCACAATAAAGCAGTAGTACAGTATGTATGTTTCTGTGTATGTTGCTGTTGTCCATCCAGCCCTGGGCTTGGTAACCTGCTGCTCTGCTGGACTCTAACCATGTCCACAGCAGGATATAAACTCATTTACACATAACACCGCCATTCACATTCATCTGTGTTCATCTACACATGTTATCGCTGAGCTGGTCCGACCAATGAGAGCCTTTAAAAGCACACTGTTTTCTAGACTATGCTGGCTGGTCGAATGCAGTTACTAGGGCTTCTCATTAGGCTTGGGTGGTAGACCATATATAAACTCAGCAAAAAAAGAAATGTTCTCTCACTGCCAACTGCGTTTATTTTCAGCAAACTTAACATGTGAAAACATTTGTATGAACAAAAGATTCAACAACTGAGACATAAACTGAACTAGTTCCACAGACATGTGACTAACAGGAATGGAATAATGTGTCCCTGAACAAAGGGGGGTCAAAATCAAAAGTAACAGTGATAAGAGAGGGATGTGAAAGGATGACAGAGCCAGTATCTGGTGTGGCCACCAGCTGCATTAAATACTACAGTGCATCTCCTCCTCATGGACTGCACCAGATTTGCCACTTCTTGCTGTGAGATGTTACCCCACTCTTCCACCAAGGCACCTGCAAGCTTCCGTACATTTTTGGGGGGAATGGCCCTAGCCCTCACCCTCCAATCCAACCGGTCCCAGACGTGCTCAATGGGATTGAGATCCGGGCTCTTTGCTGGCCATAGCAGAACCCTGACATTCCTGTCTTGCAGGAAATCACACACAGAACGAGCAGTATGGCTGGTGGCATTGTCATAATGGAGGGTCATGTCAGGATGAGCCTGCAGGAAGGGTACCACATGAGGGAGGAGGATGTCTTCCCTGTAATGCACAGCATTGAGATTGCCTGCAATGACAACAAGCTCAGTCCGATGATGCTGTGACACACTGCCCCAGACCATGAAGGACCCTCCAACTCCAAATCGATCCCGCTCCAGAGTACAGGCCTCGGTGTAACGCTCATTCCTTCGACAATAAACGCAATGGAATGAGCCCTGGTGAGACAAAACCACGACTCGTCAGTGAAGAGCACTTTTTGCCAGTCCTGCCTGGTACCAACGACGGTGGGTTTGTGCCCATAGGTGACGTTGTTGCCGGTGATGTCTGGTGAGGACCTGCCTTACAACAGGCCTACAAGCCCTCAGTCCAGCCTCTCTCAGCCTATTGCGGACAGTCTGAGCTCTGATGGAGGGATTGTGCGTTCCTGGCATAACTCGGGCAGTTGTTGTTGCCATCCTGTACCTGCCCCGCAGGTGTGATGTTCGGATGTACCGATCCTGTGTAGCTGTTGTTACATGTGGTCTGCCACTTCGAGGACGATCAGCTGTTCATCTTGTCTCCCTGTAGTGCTGTCTTAGGCGTCTCACAGTACAGACATTGCAATTTATTTCCCTGGCCAGATCTGCAGTCATCATGCCACCTTGCAGCATGCCTAAGGCACGTTCACGCAGATGATCAGGGACCCTGTGCATCTTTCTTTTGGTGTTTTCAGAGTCAGTAAAAAGGCCTCTGTAGTGTCCTAAGTTTTCATAACTGTGACCTTAATTGCCTACCGTCTGTAAACTGTTAGTGTCTTAACGAACATTCCACAGGTGCATGTTCATTAATTGTTTATGGTTCATTGAACAAGCCTGGGAAACAGTGTTTAAACCCTTTACAATGAAGATCTGTGAAGTTATTTGGATTTTTATGAATTATCTTTGAAAGACAGGGTTCTGAAAAAGGAACGTTTCTTTTTTTGTTGAGTTTAACATATACAGGTGTATTTGGAAATAGCCACGAGATTCAATACCGTAAATCAATGTTCCCTCTAAGCTCGCTGGGACTGCCACACAGTAGAAATATCAGCCCACAGAGAGATGCACGAGATTGAACATCACTCGTTAACACTACCAACATTTCCCTTTCCTTTGGCAATTGTGATCGAATCAATGCAATATTAGCCACTTTCAATGCCACATACCCTTTCAATGCCACATACCCTTTCAATGCCATATACCCTTTCAATGCCACATACCCTTTCAATGCCATATACCCTTTCAATGCCACATACCCTTTCAATGCAACATAATCTATTACATATAATGGATTACAAAAAAAAGTAACTGTAATCTGTTACGTTACAAGCAAAAATATTGTACTCAGATTACAGAAACTTTTGAAAAACCAGATGATTACTTTTAAATTCAGAAAGGATGTTTGCGGAAAACAATTTGGGGACAATATTCTGTTTTCTTAATGACATTCAAATCAGCATTGAAAAAAAGGCGCAAGTTTACGTTTGTTCCACCTGAGAGAGTCTGACCACAAGTCAGAGAACACTATAAGGACGTACCAAATGTGTTTGATGGATTGCTGGAAAAGAGCAGAGCAAAAATAGGCTTTTAGTTTGAGCTATGTCTTCCAATGGTGCGACTGCTGTCGGCATCCAAAGATGATCCAACTTGAATAAATGCTTGGAGGTCAGGATGACAGCAGAGGTGTAGTCTACAGCGGTACGGATATCACTTATTATTGATATCTACACAGCGCATTGATGTGAATCACAATGCCGCTCTCTCATTTAGCTATTTGCGCCTTACGGATTGTGGTTGTTGTGGACGGCTGTTCACAAATCTAAATGTATATCTGAACCCAATAATGGTTGAATTCAAGAAGTTTAATCTGCCTATCAGTCATTGTTTTTTAAACCAGTGGACAGCCAGTGAGAAATGCGCTCTTGCAACAGCTGCATATATGCGGACCCCAGCCTCAATCTAATTCATGCTGATAAAAAAATACATCCATAGGCCTAACGGACACATGCTCAAACTTGCACACTTTTGATAGACTTAAAGGGGCAATCTGTAGTTGCTACATCCATTTTTGGACTTGAAAATTATATATCTAAATGTAAAGATACAATTTAATCATATTACTATATGTAGTAGAAAGCGATGGGTTAAAAGAAGCCTACATATCCAACCCATACAGTACAATTTAACATCCATGTATGGCCAGTTATGTAAACTTTAACATTGATTTATCCTGCAATATCCTCAATTGGTAACATACATTTTTGTCTTTGTCTAATGCCTCTTAAGGGGAAAGAACCAAAAGTAACTGAATGTAATCAGATTACGTTACCCGAGTTTGGGTAATCCAAAAGTTACGTTACTGATTACAGTTTTGGACAAGTAACTAGTAACTGTAACGGATTACATTTAGAAAGTCACCTATCCAACCCTGAACATAACTAACTGTACAAGAGAACGCATCTGAGTAGGATTCTATTGCATTGACATGCAAGACGGAGCCCGTTCTCTACACAGACCGGTGCGGCATAACCAATCATAGCCTATATATATTTTTTTTTTGTAACATTTATTTAACTAGGCAAGTCAGTTAAGAACAAATTCTTATTTACAATGATGACCTCTCGGGGAACAGTGGGTTAACTGCCTTGTTCAGGGGCAGAACAACATTTTTTCTTTAGCTCTGGGATTCGATCCAACACTCTTTCGGTTATTGGCCAAACACTCTAACCACTCGGCCAGCTACCGCCCCTTTATGCAAATAGACCATTGCCATATATGGATCTGTGCCATTTACTTTGAACTGGATGAGCGGTTGTGAGTAGATGCGCTTGTTTTGAGATCAAAGCAGGAGCTGCATGTAGCCACGTGTGAACATTTTGTTCATATCCTTTGCTAATTAGTGAGTTATTAGCTCAGTTATATATAATTTGTAGTCAGCAAAAGGGGAGTTATTGCTTCCTACACGAGCACAAAACGTGTACATTTCTAGACATCTTTGAAAAGCGAGTCAGTTAAATAGTTTTTTTTTCGTCTTTAAGGGGCAGTGTTGTATTTTGAGACGGTCTTGACTAAGCAAAGTAGCCAATAGGCAGAGGGTAGTATAATTTGTCTGATTCTTTGAAATAATGGTATGGGACTAATAATGTATTTAATTTGGAAAGTGTTTTCTTGCATCAAACACCAACATTTTCAGTCACCTTGTCTGAAGGACAAGTGGATAAACAGGTTAAAGGCCTGAACACCACACATTGGCTGCTTCTGTAGGCTGACTGATAGAATCAAATCAAAAAGAAAATTATAAATGTTTGTCACATCCACCGAATACAACACCTTACAGTGAAATGCTTATTTACAAGCCCTTAATCAACAATGCTTTAAGAAGTTAAGAAAAAAAGTGTTAAGTAAAAAATATAAAACAAAATATAAAATAATAAACAGAGAGCAGCTGTAGTGTAAAAAGGGGGTCTGGGTAGTCCTCTGATTAGCTGTTCAGGAGTCCTTAGGCTTTGGGGTAGAAGCTGTTAAGGAGCCTTTTGGTCCTACACTTGGCGCTTCAGTACCACATTGTCGTGCATTAGCAGAGAGAACAGTCTATGACCTGGGTGGCTGGAGTCATTGACAATTTTTTGGATCTTCCTCTGACACCGCCTGTTATAGAGGTCCTGGATGGCAGGAAGTTTGGCCCCAGTAATGTACTGGGCTGTACGCACTACCATCTGTAGTGCCTTGCGATCAGAGGCCGAGCAGTTGCCATACCAGGCAGAGATGCGACCAGTGCTCTCGATGGTGCAGCTGGAGAACTCATGCCAAATCCTTTCAGTCTCTTGAGGGGGAATAGGTTTTGTCGTGCCCTCTTCACGACTGTCTTAGTGTGTTTGGACCATGATAGTTTGTTGGTGATGTGGACACCAAGGAAAAAACACACATTTTAAAAATACACATTTTATTGGTCGCATACACATATTTAGCAGATGTTATTGTGAGGTTTGTGAAATGCTTGTGTTTCTAGCTCCAAAAGTACAGTAATATCTAACAATTGACAACAAAACACAGAAATCTAAAAGTACAAGAATGGAATTAACTTCTTGCGTCGAGCAATCCCGTATCCGGGAGCGTAATCATAGCCTCAAACTCATTACCATAACGCAACGTTAACTATAAATGAAAATCGCAAATAAAATAAAATAAATATATTGGCTCACAAGCTTAGCCTTTTGTTAACAACACTGTCATCTCAGATTTTCAAAATATGCTTTTCAACCATAGCTACACAAGCATTTGTGTAAGAGTATTGATAGCTAGCATAGCATTAAGCCTAGCATTCAGCAGGCAACATTTTCACAAAAACAAGAAAATCATTCAAATAAAATAATTTACCTTTGAAGAACTTTGGGTGTTTTCAATGTGGAGACTCTCAGTTAGATAGCAAATGTTCATTTTTTCCAAAATATTATTTGTGTAGGAGAAATTGCTCCGTTTTGTTCATCACGTTTGGCTAAGAAAAAAAACAGAAAATTCAGTCATTACAACACCAAACTTTTTTCAAAATTCAGTCATTACAACGCCAAACTTTTTCCAAATTAACTCCATAATATTGACAGAAACATGGCAAACTTTGTTTAGAATCAATCCTCAAGGTGTTTTTCACATATCTATTCGATGATAAATCATTCGTGGCAGTTGGGTTTCTGCTCTGAAGCAAATGGAAAAATGCAGCTGGAGATTACGCAATAATTTTGACGGAGGACACCAAGCGGGCGCCTGGTAAATGTAGTCTCTTATGGTCAATCTTCCAATGATATGCCTACAAATATGTCACAATGCTGCAGACACCTTGGGGAAACGACAGCAAGTATAGGCTCATTCCTGTTGCATTCACAGCCATATAAGGAGACATTGGAACACAGCGCTTTCAAAATCTGGGGCATTTCCTGTTTGAAATGTCATCTTGGTTTCGCCTGTAGCATCAGTTCTGTGGCACTCACAGGTAATATCTTTGCAGTTTTGGAAACGTCAGTGTTTTCTTTCCAAAGCTGTCAATTATATGCATAGTCAAGCATCTTTTTGTGACAAAATATCTTGTTTAAAACGGGAACGTGTTTTTATCCAAAAATTAAAAGAGCGCCCCCTATATCGAAGAAGTATAAAGTAAATGTATACAGTACCAGTCAAAAGTTTGAACAAATCTTCTCATTCAAGGGATTTTCTTTATTTGGAGTATTTTATACATTGTAGAATAATAGTGAAGACCATCAAAACTATAAATAACACATATGGAATCATGTAGTAACCAAAAAAGTGTACAACAAATCAAATTTTATGTTTGAGATTCTTTTGCCTTGATGACCGGTTTGCGCACTCTTGGCATTCTCTCAACCAGCTTTCCCTGGAATGCTTTTCTAACACTCTTGAAGGAGTTCCCACTTATGCTGAGCACTTGTTGGCTGCTTTTCCTTCACTCCTGCGGTCCAACTCCTGCCAAACCATTTCAATTGGGTTGAGGTCGGGTGATTGTGGAGGCCAGGTCATCTGATGCATCCTGGGCAAATAGGTTTTATACAGCCTGAAGGTGTGTTGGGTCTTTGTCCTGTTGAAAAACTAATTATAGTCCCACTAAACGCAAACCAGATGGGATGGTGTCACGGATCCCTCCAGAACTTTCTGTGAGCTGAGTAATTTGGTGTTACTCTAGTGGAAAGGTGGAATAAACGAGTCAGGAGTAGGTTTTCTTAATTGAACAAAGTTCTCTATTGAGGGATTTCTTTCAACTCAAACAGTCCAACACAATCAATGAGGATCTCCCAAGGAAAAAATAAATCTTCTTCTTTACACGAAAAGGAACACAAGACGATTATCTTTAAACTATAACATAAATCCCGGATTTGTCACCGTCTTAATGGTTCTTTCGTGGATAGCTCCCCTCTCGAGGTGGCTATCCGCCAAAAGTAGTTTGTCTCCTTCCTCTCTTCGTCTTCCGAAACGTGTGTCCTCTCCTTTGGAGGAGCAAACACTCTTTTCTTTCTTTTCCTCTCCCCACTGCCGGTTCCCTCCTCTCTCTTGTAGGGTAAAGAGAATAGCACATTAGTACCCGTCACCTGTGCTTAATTGCCTCTGATCACCTTGACTCACATGCCTGGCTAGGGTACTATCCGTGAGCCCAGCCTGCCCTCTGGTGCTCATTCCACATTTCATTATGCACACCTGTCCCCTATTCCCACTGTTCAGCATGTTTAATAAAAAACAATAACACTACACAAATACAAAATAACAAACGTGGTAAAACCCGAAACAGTCCTATCTGGTGCAGAGAACACAAAGACAGGAAACAACCACCCACAAACCCCAACACAAAACAAGCTACCTTAAATATGGTTCCCAATCAGAGACAATGACTAACACCTGCCTCTGATTGAGAACCATATCAGGCCATACATAGAAACGGACAAACTAGACACACAACATAGAATGCCCACCCAGCTCACATCCTGACCAACACTGAAACAAGGAAAACACAAAAGAACTATGGTCAGAACGTGACAGCCATCTTCTGTATCTTACCTTGTCACAACACAACCGATTGTCTCAAACACATTAAGAATGTAGCAAGATCAAGGGTGAGGCATTTCCACGTCACCAAGTTCAATAACAAAACAGGCACCAGTAGCACAAATAGAATGCAAAGGGGAATTGATTAGGGATTTTCATACACGGAAATTATTACATGATTCCATATGTGTTATTTCATATTTTTGATGTCTTCAGTGTTATTCTACAATGTGGAAAATAGTAAAAATAAAGAAACCCTTGAATGAGTAGGTGTGTCCAACCTTTTGACTGGTACTCCTATCTATCTATCTATCTATCTATCTATCTATCTATCTATCTATCTATCTATCTATCTATCTATCTATCTATCTATCTATCTATCTATCTATCTGTCTGTCTGTCTGTCTGTCTGTCTGTCTGTCTGTCTGTCTGTCTGTCTGTCTGTCTGTCTGTCTGTCTGTCTGTCTGTCTGTCTGTCTGTCTGTCTGTCTGTCTGTCTGTCTGTCTGTCTGTCTGTCTGTCTGTCTGTCTGTCTGTCTGTCTGTCTGTCTGTCTGTCTGTCTGTCTTATACAGCAATAGTTTAGTAGGATGGCCTTGACTAGAATACATTCAGTACATATTAAATGAGTAAAACAGTATGTAGAGATTATTAAACTGAGCAGTGTTCCATTATTGAAGTGACCAGTGTTCCATGTCTATGTGCATAGGGCAGCAGTCTCTAAGGTGCATGGTAGAGTAACCTGGTGGTAATCGGCTAATGATACAGTAGTGACTAAGTTCAGGGCAGGGTACTGGATGGATGCTAGCTTGTAATGGCTAATTAACAGTATAATGGCCTGTTTTTCAGTCTCTCGGTCCCAGCTTTGATGCACCTGTACTGACCTCGCCTTCTAGATGATAGCGGGGTGAACAGGCCGTGGCTTGTGTGGTTGATATCCTTGATTATCTTTTTAGCCTTCCTGTTACATCAGGTGCTGTAGATGTCCTGGAGGGCAGGCACTGTACCCCAGGTGATGCTTTGTTCAGACTGCACTACCCTCCGGAGAGCTCTGCAGTTGCGGGCGGTGCAGTTGCCATACCAGGCGATGATACAGCCTGACAGGATGCTCTCAATGGTGCATCTGTAAGAGTTTTTGATGGTCTTAGGGGCCAAGGCAAATTTCTTCAGCCTCCAGAGGTTGAAGAGGTGCTGTTGCGCCTTCTCCACCACACCATCTGTGTGGGTGGACCATTTCAGATTGTCAGTGATGTGTTCACCGAGGAACTTGAAGCTTTTCACCTTCTCCACTGCGATCCTGATGGGGGCAAGAAAGTCAACATTTTTTTTTGCTTCAATAGACTGATCAGGGAAATGCAACTATAGTTTTCTTCACAGAAAATACATTAGTGCATCACATTCAGCAGATTGCAATTTCATCAAATGACAACAGAAGTGCAACGCTATTTGGCTGGCAGCAACACAAGTAAATGAGCTTATAATGAAAAAGCAAGGTCTTGTTTTCAAAAACGACATTTGTCATAAAAAATAATGTAGCCGGCTACATTTCCTAATGTTTTGCTTGAAGTTAATATTTTATTTTACCGGAGAAAAGTAGGCTGGCTACACAGAGAAAAGTACCAAAGCAGCTTCATATCAGTCAGAGTCTGTCTGCTGATAGAATGCCCGTTTGTGAATTCTCATCTGACTGGAGAAGTGCAACTGAAGCACGAAATGAGTCTGATGCCGAGCAGAAATTACAATAAGAAGCATTTTACGTCTGTGTTTCCAAACTGCAACAAGACATTTCTTATGCTTTTATATTTTTTTCCTGCGTGAAAAAAACACAGAATTCTGCATTAATGTCAAACCTAAATTTAACTTGCTATTTAATCTAATTGAGTGGCTGAATTTATATGGTGACGGAGCATCATATTGTTTTAGCTTTCTGCCGTGTTTGAAAAGTCAAAGCCCTTTGGATGAGTTATTTGTACAGCTGCCACTATCTTGATTTCCTTGCGTTTTCTTTTCCTCCCCATTCTCCTCCGTCTTCTCTTCTAGGAGCAGAGCAGGCAGGCCTGTTGCCCTAGTGACTCCAGACTCCACACAGACACCGCGTGTAGCCTACACATGCAGCTCCAGAGCCAGTACTATTCTTCCTCCAGACAAGCATGCGTCAAAACGTTGGCCGTTTGCACAATGCCTCTCGTTCACCTTTGCCTGTAAATGTCCAAACAAAAATTACATTTGGTAGCTCCTTCCTATGTATGAGCTAGATTGCCTGTCTTTGCAATTAGTTTATTTTCATTTGCGTTGGTTAGCATATTTAACTAGCAGCTTCCATTAAAATTCGCTGTTACTTGTGCACATTTTGTTACCTTTCTTGTCATAGATGCCCAATGGGCTTTTTTTGGCACCCCCTTGTGTGCTAAGCCGGTGATACTAAATGTAACCCGGTATGAGAGAAGGTATGACGATATGAAAAACTGGATACCGTCCAACCCTACTTCTAGTCCCGGAACGGATGTACCTTCGAACAGCACCTCAATATATTCTTGTTTTCTCTCTGTATTCATACGCATCTTTCTCTCTCTTTCTGTCTCATTATTTTTTCTTTCTTTCTTTCTCACTCTGCTCCACTCTCTATCTCGAACTCACTCTCTCCCGAGGCTCGACCTGCTTTCTTGGCCTTCCTCCTTTTCCTCTCCTCCCTTTCCCATGCAGAGATGAAGAGCGAGAGAGAAAAGGGAGAGAGAGAATGTGATTTTTATTAATTACCTCATTAATGAAGGATGGAGGCTTGCTATTGGCTGTGTATGAGAGGAGGAGTGGTTAAGGGTAGCCTATTGTGTGATCAGCCCCCATGAGGTATCGAGGGGGAGGGACATGTGGAAGGAAGAATATCCCAACCTTGACATAGATTACCTTCAACCTACACAGAATATAGGCCTACAAAATGGCAAAATAGGTTGTTGCGTTGAGCATCGTGCAGCCTATAGATGCGCGGGTTGTTTAGCAACAAAACCGACGTGTGCATAACTATGGGTCAGATTGTTGACAACATGTAAACTATCTTTCATCTCCAGTGTTTACTGAAAAACATAAATACATTTGCACTATGAGGACTTGTTGTCTCTCAACTCCATTGTTACAGTTGTTGGTTAGCTAGCTAGCAAATTTGAGCCATATTAGCATTGACATGAAATCAGTCAAAACACCTCAGAACAAGACCATTTATGAAAAACAAGATGAAACTAGCAAAAATGAGTCTCTTACGATTACCCATGTGGCAGTTTGTTGTCATTGTTGGTAGTCATCTGGCCACCCAGAATCCCAACAACTCAGACTTCTGCCCCATTGAAGAGTGTACATCATTTCCGTGACGTTGTCAGCTGACCCATGGAACACTGTTCAAATACAAAGTGGTCTGAAAACGTGAACAGTGGATTATATGTAAGAACGGGAAATAAGCCGATCCATTTATTTGAAGTACTATGCATTTTGTCAAACCGAGACAATTTGAAACATGGTTAACTAGCGAGAGAGAGAGAGAAAAAAAAATCTGAATGATTGTCCTATGCTGGAATTGAAAGCTAATCATTGGACTCTATCTCTGTCTCTCTCCCCCTTTCTGCATGCTCTCCTCTGATGAACATCTGCTGCTGCTGTTGCTCTCGATTCGATGGTTCGACAACAGGTAAGAACGGATCCTGTCTAGTCATGCGACGTATATGTTACTTACCAAAGATGCGTTTTTTAAAGACTTTACTGCAATCCATTCTTGTGCCATACATTTTACGTGATCCCCAATCTGGTCTTTTTGGGGCCTCAGTGTGTGTCGGCGTGAAGCTTTTGTTCTGGCCCAGCACTAACACACTTAATCAACCGCTCACCAGGCCCTTGATTGGTTGAATCAGATATTTCACCGCTGGGCTGGAACGAAAGTGGTGACTAGTGAATAGAATAGGATGTTTAATCCATGGTATGAAATCAATGTTCAAGGCCATTTGAGTCTATTCTGTCTCATTAACCTTCCGTAGTGAGCAACATGACAATGAGAATGACTCCCCAGTGTATTCGAACGCGTGGTGTGTGTGTGTGGGGGTGAGGGTGGGTGTGTGTGTTTGGTGGGTTTGCACGTGCGAGTGTGCATGTCATGGTGTCACTGGAAAACCCACACAGGCAATAGCACAATGCACCAGGCAGCCAAGAACCAAGGCGTGATTTGATTGGATGAGGGCAAAGGAGGTAGCCATCAAATGAGTGAAGGTATATTGTGCCTTTTCAGAATTGCAACAAGTGTAGCTGTCGTTATCTTTTTGATTTAAATGAGTAAATGGCATTAATATGTAGCATGGAGTACAGCTGTGAGGTCTCTGCGGTGTAAAAGTAGGTGGTTGTTGTGTGTACAATATGTGCATAATAAGATATGCGTCTGTCTGTGTGTGTGTATGTGCATTTCTGTTCAAACGTGTCAAATGTGTGTGTTTCAAACGTCTCAGTTCTAAAGATGGCAGTCAGCTCATCAGTTGGACTGTGCTGACAGAGTGTGTGTGTGTGTCCATATGTAGATGAGAGTCCCTGGAGGACAGAGTGAAGTTTGTTTGTGTGGGAGAATATTGAAACACTACTGTCTTGTTGTGTCTCCAACATCTGTGTGAGTAAACGTGTGTGTGAGAGTGTGTGGGTGTCTTAATAGTCCCTTTATGTCACTGCCATTGACTCCATCATTTGAAAGCCCCAAGACACACAGCCTTAGCAGTACTTGCTCTCTCTCTCTCTCTCTCTCTCTCTCTCTCTCTCTCTCTCTCTCTCTCTCTCTCTCTCTCTCTCTCTCTCTCTCTCTCTCTCTCTCTCTCTCTCTCTCTCTCTCTCTCTCTCTCACACACACACATACACATGGTTAGCCGATGTTAATGCTTGTGCTTCTAGTTCTGACAGTGCAGTAATATCTAACAAGTAATCTAACAATTCCCCAACAACTACCTAATACACACCAATCTAAAGGGGTGAATGAGAATATGTACATATAAGTATATTGATGAACGGTGGCCGAGCGGCATAGGCAAGGTGCAATAGATGGTATAAAAAACTGCATAGACAGTTGAAGTCAGAAGTTTACATACACTTAGGTTGGAGTCACTGGCAAGTCAGTTAGAACATCTACTTTGTGCAGGATACAAGTAATTTTTCCAACAATTGTTTACATATAGATTATTTCACTTATAATTCACTGCATCACAATTCCACGAGGTCAGAAGTTTAAGTACACGAAGTTGACTGTGCCTTTAAACAGCTTGGAAAATTCCAGAAAAGGATGTCATGGATTTAGAAGCTTCTGATTGGCTAATTGACATCATTTGAGTCAATTGGAGGTGTACCTGTGGATGAATTTCAAGGCCTACCTTCAAACTCAGTGCCTCTTTGCTTGACATCATGGGAAAATCAAAAGAAATCAGCCAAGACCTCAGAAAAAAATTGTCGACCTCCACAAGTCTGGTTCATTTTTCGGAGCAATTTCCAAATGCCTGAAGGTACCACGTTCATCTGTACGAACAATAGTACGCAGGTATAAACACCACGCAGGCGTCATACAGCTCAGGAAGGAGAAGCATTCTGTCTCCTAGAGATGAACAACAGTAAAGGACCCTGTGAAGATGCTGGAGGAAACAGGTACAGAAGTATCTATGTCCACAGTAAAACGAGTCCTATATCGACATAACCTGAAAGGCCGCTCAGCAAGGAAGAAGCCACTGCTCCAAAACCGCCATAAAAAAGCCAGACTACGGTTTGCAACTGCACATGGGGACAAAGATCGTACTTTTTGGAGAAATGGCCTCTGGTCTGATGAAACAAAATATAATTGTTTGGCCATAATGACCATCGTTATGTTTGGAGGAAAAAGGGGGAAGCTTGAAAGCCGAAGAACACCATCTCAACCGTGAAGCATGGGGTGGCAGCATCATGTTGTGGAGGTGCCTTACTGCAGGAGGGACTGGTGCACTTCACAAAATAGATGGCGTCATGAGGTAGGAAAATTATGTGGATATATTGAAGCAACATCTCAAGACATCAGTCAGGAAGTTAAAGCTTGTTCACAAATGGGTCTTCCAAATGGACAATGACCCCAAGCATACTTCCTAAATTGTGTCAAAATGGCTTAAGGACAACAATGTCAAGGTATTGGAGTGGCCATCACAAAGCCCTGAACTCAATCCCATAGAAAATTTGTGGGCAGAACTGAAAATGTGTGTGCGAGCAAGGAATCCTACAAATCTGACTCAGTTACACCAGCTCTGTCAGGAGGAATGGGTCAAAATTCACCCAACTTATTGTGGGAAGCTTGTGGAAGGCTACCCGAAACGTATGACCCAGGTTAAACAATTTAAAGACAATGCTAACAAATACTAATTGAGTGTATGTAAACTTCTGACCCACTGGGAATTTGATGAACGAAATAAAAGCTGAAGTAAATCATTCTTTATACTATTATTCTGACATTTCACATTCTTAAAATAAAGTGGTGATAAGAACTGACCTAAGGCAGGGCATTTTTACTAGGATTAAATGTCAGGAATTATGAAAAACAACTCAGTTTAAATGTATTTGGCTAAGGTGTATGTAAACTTCTGACTTCAACTGTACATGTGATTTGAGTAATGTGAGATTTGTAAACATGATTAAAGAGGCATTGTTTAAAGTGACTAGTGATCCATTTACTAAAGTGTCCAGTGATTGGGTCTCAATGTAGGCAGCAGCCTCCCTGAGTGAGTGATTGCTGTTTAACAGTCTGATGGCCTTGAGATAGAAGCTGTTTTTCAATCTCTCGTCCCAGCTATGATGCACCTGCACTGACCTCGCCTTCTGGATGATAGTGGTGTAAACAGGCAGTGGCTCGGGTGGTTGTTGTCCTTGATAATGTTTTTGGCCTTCCTGTGACATCGGGTGCTGTAGGTGTCCTGGCTGGCAGGTAGTTTACCCCCAGTGATGCGTTGGGCAGAGCGAACCACCCTCTGAAGTGCCTTGCAGTTCAGGGTGGTGCAGTTGCTGTACCAAGCTGTGATACAGCCTGACAGGATGCTCTTGATTGTGCAGCTGTAAACGTTTGTGAGGGTTTTAGGTGACACGCCAAATTTCTTCAGCCTCCTGAGGTTGAAGAGGCGCTATTGCACCTTCTTCACCACACTCTGAGTGGGTGGACCATTTCAGTTTGTCTCTGATGTGTACGCCAAGGAACTTGAGACTTTCCACCTTCTCCACTGCTGTCCCTTCAATATGGATAGGGGGGTGCTCCCTCTGCTGTTTCCTGAAGTCCACGATCATCTCCTTTGGTTTGTTGACGTTGAGTGAGAGGTTGTTTTCCTGACGCCACACTCCGAGTTCCCTCACTTCCTCCCTGTAGGCTGTCTCGTCGTTGTTGGTGATCAAGTCCACTGCTGTTGTGTTGTCTGCAAAATTGATTATTGAGTTGAAGGCGTGCATGGCCACGCAGTTTTGGGTGAACAGGGAGTACAGGAGAGGGCTGAGCACCCAACCTTGTGGGGCCCCAGTGTTGAGGGTCAGCGAAGTGGAGACGTTATATCCTACCTTCATTACCTGGAGGCGGCCCATCAGAAAGTCTAGGACCCAATTGTACAGGGCGGGGTTGAGACCAAGGGCCTCCAGCTTAATGATGAGCTTGGAGGGTACTATGGTGTTGAATGCTGAGCTGTAGTCAATGAACAGCATTCTTACATAGGTATTAATTTTGTCCAGATGGGATAGGGCAGTGTGCAGTGTGATGGCGATCGTGTCAACTGTAGACCTGTTGGGGCGGTATGCAAATAGAAGTGGGTCTAGGGTGGCCAGTAAGGTGGAGGTGATATGATCCTTGACTAGCCTCTCAAATCACTTCATGATGACAAAAGTGAGTGGCAGTCATTTAGTTCAGTTATATTTTCCTTCTTGGGTACAGGAAGAATGGTGGCCATCATGAAGCATTTGGAGACAACATACTGGGATAGGGAGCGATTGAATATGTCCGGAAACACACCAGCCACCTGGTCTGTGCGTGCTCTGAGGATGCGGCTAGGGATGCCGTCTGGGCCAGCAGCCTTGCGGGGGTTAACATGTTTAAATGTCTTTCTCACGTCGGCCTCGGAGAAGGAGAGGGGGGGGGCAGTCCTTAATAGCATCCCGCGACACTGTATTATCCTCAAAGCGGGCAAAGAAGGTGTTTAGTTTGTCTGAAAGCGTGATGTCGGTGTGCGTGACGTCGCTGTTTTTATATTTGTAGTCCGTGATTTCCTGTAGATCCTGCCACATACGTCTTGTGTCTGAGCCATAGAATTGCGACTCCAACTTGTCCCTGTTTCTTTGATTGCCTTATGGAGGGAATAACTACACAGATTATATTCAGCCATATTTACAGACTTCTTTCCATGGTTAAATGCGGTGGATTGCTCTTTCAGTGTTGCGCGAATGCCACCATCCATCCACGGTTTCTGGTTAGGGTAGGTTTTAATAGTCACAGTGGGTACAACATCTCCAATGCACTTCTTTATAAACTCATTCAACGAGTCAGCATATAGGTCGATGTTGCTCTCTGAGGCTGACCGGAACATATTCCAGTCCGCTTGATTAAAACAATCTTGAAGTGTGGGATCCGATTGGTCAGACCAGTGTTGAATGGTTCTCATCACTGGTACATCTTGTTTGAGTTTCTGTCTATTAGACGGTACAAGCAAGATGGTGTCATGGTCGGATTTGCTGAAGAGAGGGTTGGGGAGGGCTTTGTATGCATTGTTTTCCAATTTGCTTTGTTAAAATCCCCAGCTACAACAAATGCTGCCTCCAGATATGTGGCTTCCAGTTTACCCAGAGCCCAGTGAAGTTCCTTGAGGGCCGTATTGGTGTTTGCTTGAGGGGGAACGTACACAGCTGTGACTATAACTGACAATAATAATATTGGTAGGTAAAATGGCTGGCATTTGATTGTAAGGGGTTGTAGGTCGGGTGAGCAGAAGGACTTGAGTTCCTGTATGTTGTTATGATTGCACCATGAGTCGTTAATCATAAGGCATCACCCCCGCCCTTCCTTTTCCTTAGAGAGGTGTTTATTTCTGTCTGCACGATGCATGAAGAAGCCCGGTGGCTGAAATGATTCCGATAACATATCCTGAGAGCCATGTTTTTTTTAAACGGAGAATGTTACAATCTCTGATGTCTCTCTGGAAGGCAACTCTTGCTCGAATTTCGTCTACCTTGTTGTCAAGAGACTGGAAATTGGCGAGTAGTATACTCGGGAGCTGTGAGCGATGTGCATGTCTACGGAGTCTGACCAGGAGGCCGCTCCGTCTGCCCCTTCTGCGGCACTGTTGTTTTGGGTCGGTTACTGGGATTAGATCTATTGTCCTGGGTGGTGGTCCGAACAGATCCGCTTCGGGAAAGTCATATTCCTGGTCGTAATGTTGGTAAGTTGACGTTGCTCTTATATACAATTGTTTTTCCCAGCTGTATATATTAACACTTAAGATTTCCTGGGGTAACAATGTAAGAAATAATACATAAAAACATAAAATACTGCATATTCCTAAGAACTCGAAGCGAGAAATCCTCTTCCATGGTCATTAGCATACAGCAGACCAGGAGTGCCAAAACAGTGCTGGAATATCCAGAGGTATTTGTCAGTGATTATAGGATATGCATAAAGACACCCTAGAAACCTTGTAATACTGGTCTTAATGTAGAACATCACAGGGTCCCTTTCATATACAGTGCCTTCAGAAAGTATTCACACCCCTTGACTTTTTCCACATTTTGTTGTGTTACAGCCTGAATTTAAAGTGGATTTCATTGGGATTTTCTGTCACTGGCCTACACACAATACCTCATAATGTCAAAGTAGAATAATGTTTTTTGAAATTTTAACTAATTAATTTAAAATAAAAAGCTGAAATGTCTTGACTCAATAATTAATTCAAACCCTTTGTTATGGCAAGGCTAAATAAGTTCAGGAGTAGAAATGTGTCACATAAGAAGTCACATAATAAGTTTCATGGACTCCCTCTGTGTAAGATAATAGTGTTTAACATGATTTTTGAATGACTACCTGATCTCTGTACCCCACACATACAATTATCTGTACCCTCCCTCATTCGAGTAGTGAATTTCATACACAGAATCAACCATAAAGATCAGGGAGGTTTTCCAATGCCTCACAAAGAAGGGCACCTATTTGTAGACGGGTAAAAAAAGACATTGAATATCCCTTTGAGCATGGTGAAGTTATTCATTACAATTTGGATGGTGTATCAATAAACCTAGTCACTACAAAGATACGGGCGTCCTTCCTAACTCAGTTGTCGGAGAGGTCAGGGATTTCATCATGAGGCCAATAATGACTTTAAAACAGTTTAATGGCTGTGAGGATGGATCGACAATGTTGTAGTTATTCGACAATACTAAGCTAATTGAGTCTGTACAGAATAAAACATATTCCAAAACATGCATCCTGTTTGAAAAAAGGCACTGAAGTAAAACTTCACTTAAACGATGTCCTGTATACAAAGGGTTATGTTTGGGGCAAATCCAACACGACACATCACCGAGTACCACTCTTCATATTTTCAAGCATTGTGGTGGCTGCATCATGTTATGGGTATGCTTGTCATCGACAAGGACTAGGGAGTTTTTTATGATTAAAAATGAATGGAATAGAGCAAAGCACAGGCAAAATCCTAGGTGAAAAACCTGGTTCAGTCTGCTTCACAACAGACACAGGGTGAGAAATTCACAGTAACCTAAAGCACAAGGCCAAATAAACACTTGAGTTGCTTACAAAAACGACATTGAATGTTCCTGAGTGGCCTAGTTACAGTTTATACTTGAATCGGTTTGAAAATCTATGGTGAGACTTGAAAATGGCTGCTTAGCAATCGACAACCAACTTGACAGAGAATGAAGAATTTTAAAAAGAATACTGGCAAATAGTGGACAATCCAGGTGTATTTGTTTTGGGATTTATTATGGATCCCCATTAGCTGCTGCCAAGCTGCTGCTCTTCCAGGGTTCCAGCAAAGTGAAGGCATTTTTAAAAACATTATAATATATTCACAACAGATTTCACAACACATTAAGTGTGTGTGCAAAGCTCTGAGAGACTTACCCAGAAAGACAACTATAATCGCTGCCAAAGGTGATTCTAACATGTATTGACTCAGGGGGTTGACAAATTATTATAATAATTTTTCTACCACTTTGACATTACAGAGTATTACAGAGTAAAGAATTACAATTAAATACATTTTAAACCCGCTTTGTAACACAACAAAATGAGGAAAAAGTCAAGAGATGTAGGTTACATTGGTGTGGGTGGTGAAAAGATAAGTTTATACATGCCTAAGTATGCCTCCACCATGTGTGTTTGTGTTTGTGTAACACATTGTCTGTATAATGGGATGTAAATAGGCCAATATACAGTTTCAATCTGTGGCAGGACTAATGCATATTTCAGAGATTCAGAGGAGTCATCAATCAGCCTGTGACAGATACAGATGCTTCGCTTCTGGAGGACGCTCCATCACAACACACACGCACGCACGCACGCACACACACACACACACACACACACACACACACACACACACACACACACACACACACACACACACACACACACACACACACACACACACACACACACACACACACACACACACACACACACACACACACACACACACACACTCAGAGACACATGCATGCACACACACACACACTCAGAGACACATGCACGCACACACGCATGTATGCACATGAACACACACACACACTCAGTTGTCATGACGTCCTATCCTCCTGACGTCTGAAATATTTGATCACATGTTTGCGTGCTTGTTAGAACTTCCCTTATTTCTCCTAAAATTGAGTCAAAGTCAATGAGAAAGCTCCCAAACTGCGTTGATGTAAATCATCAACCCAAGTTCTGGAGGAGGCACAATGGCGTTTTCCGTGCGGCTGCACATTACTGGGCTTGGCACTCTGTCGACTGCTGTTTAGAAATAGCAGCTTGAAGTGGTGCAGAAGAGTAGCCCCTCGACTGTGGACTCCACTACCGAGTATGTACTACAGTGTTTGTGAGTGTGTGTGGGTGGCTAACTGCACCTCTAGGCCATAGGCTTCCAACAACAATACGTGATTGAAAATAATCCCTTTTGCTAAAATACAGCAGAGTCTGTAAAGAGATGACTCATGGCATTGTGTCGTTAGAACTGATGTCTCTAGAGTTATGATAGCTCTAGTTAATACTCAGTTGATTCACTGTAACTGCATACGATTGCTTTGAACTTTAAACTCGCTATGAATGCCTTAATATAGTCAAAGTCATATCTTCATTGTCTGACTTTGTTAGTGGATATGAGAAAATATATGTGCTAAGTTTTTTAAAATTATAAAATAAAAACTGTCGTCCTGAGTTTAGTTCACAGGCAGTGATTTGTGTGATTTGATATGAAACATACAATTGAACCCATGAATGTGTTTCAGTGTCAGTTTGAGTCAGGGGTTGGAACCAAAGTTATTTTCCAATCATTAAGTTCTGAACAGAACCATAGTTTTTTGGGGTTCCGTTCAACTGTTCTGACCTGCAAAGTAAAGTTCTGAACACACTCAAACTGGTTTATATCGTGTTGCCTTTTTAACACTAGAACCGCTAAAGCAGTCATCTTGACTGATCATAATTGTTTTGTTTATATTGCTCTGCCATTATTTTAACTCATGCCCCCTTCTGTCCTGGACTTTTCCTAAATAAAGTCTATATAACACACTGCCATTGTTAGGATCTTAATATCACAAACAGAACTGGAGTTAAAACCAGTTTGTTTGAATTGTTTTCCCTCGTTGCCCCCCTTCTCCCAACAGAAGGGCCTGCTCCGCTCCTTCTCCCAACAGAAGGGCCTGCTCCGCTCCTTCTCCCAACAGAAGGGCCTGCTCCGCTCCTTCTCCCAACAGAAGGGCCTGCTCCGCTCTTTCTCCCAACAGAAGGGCCTGCTCCGCTCTTTCTCCCAACAGAAGGGCCTGCTCCGCTTTTTCTCCCAACAGAAGGGCCTGCTCCGCTCCTTCTCCCAACAGAAGGGCCTGCTCCGCTCTTTCTCCCAACAGAAGGGCCTGCTCCGCTCTTTCTCCCAACAGAAGGGCCTGCTCCGCTCCTTCTCCCAACAGAAGGGCCTGCTTCGCTCTTTCTCCCAACAGAAGGGCCTGCTCCACTCTTTCTCTCAACAGAAGGGCCTGCTCCGCTCCTTCTCCCAACAGAAGGGCCTGCTCTGCTCTTTCTCCCAACAGAAGGGCCTGCTCCGCTACTTCTCCCAACAGAAGGGACTGCTCCGCTCCTTCTCCCAACAGAAGGGACTGCTCCGCTCCTCCCAACAGAAGGGCCTGCTCCGCTCTTTCTCCCAACAGAAGGGACTGCTCCGCTCCTTCTCCCAACAGAAGGGCCTGCTCCGCTCTTTCTCCCAACAGAAGGGCCTGCTCCGCTCTTTCTCCCAACAGAAGGGACTGCTCCGCTCCTTCTCCCAACAGAAGGGACTGCTCCGCTCCTTCTCCCAACAGAAGGGACTGCTCCGCTCATTCTCCCAACAGAAGGGCCTGCTCCGCTCTTTCTCCCAACAGAAGGGCCTGCTCCGCTCTTTCTTCCGACAGTTGAAAGTGCAGTGCCCAGTTGATAACCCCATGACAAACTGAACCTAAACTATACCAAGACGAATTTCACACGTATAACAACAGGTACAATTAATTAAGCAAAGTATGATGGGGAGAATGAGTGAGTTGAGGAGCGAGGGGAAGCGAAAGACGCGTAGTTATGTGATCACCAATTGTAAATGAAGAACAGGGTGGGTCATTCAATTTTATTGATCCATTCTAATTATAGGCCTAATTTTAAAATTGTATTTTATTTATTTTACCTTTATTTAACTAGGCAAGTCAGTTAAAAGAACAAATTATATTTTTCAATGATGGCTTAGGAACAGTGGGTTTTCTGCCTTGTTCAGGTACAGAATATTTACCCTATATATTTGCCCTATCAGTTCACCGACTCAAAACAGTCTTATACGTTTACTATGACCTACTTGGAGTAGGCAACACAGAGTGAGCATGGATAATTGTACATGCTGAATGGCTTTCGATCTCTGGGAAAATAGCCACATCACGCAGCAGGTGCGAGTGTTGGAGAATGTGATGATGAGGCTTGTGGAACCTTATGTTGGCAAGGGGAGCAATGTCACCATAGACAATTTCTTCACATCACTGTCATTGGCGAACAATTTGCCTGCAAAGAAAACAAGTCTGGCCGGCACCATGAACAAAGTGAGACGGGAGCTTCCTTCCTCTGCAAAATAAGGCACCTGCACACACAGCTGTTGTGGAGCAACAATGCTGAAGAATGACAAGACAACTGGACACAATCAAGAGGAATCCGAATAATATTACACACTACAACCAAACAAAGGTATGTCAAGCATACAAAGTGTGTCAAGCAAGTGAACAAAATGTGGAAAAAGTCAAGGGGTCTGAATACTTTCCGAAGGCACTGTAGCTCGACATTAAATGACTTCACCAATCAGTGCGGATAGAGCAGATTGCTATGGAAGGGCAAGCTATAGTTCTTTACATGTGCGATGGACAGACAAGTGTAGGGTGCGAGATACTTGAGACATTTTGCGGTTGGGGAGAGAGCTAGAGAAGGTGGAGGAGGAGGTTTCACTTGAAGTGCTGGGCATCTTGTTATGACATGCATTATCTGAATTAGCTAGGCTCACAGAGTTTTATCTACAGAGGAGCGGCTTCTATGGAGAATCTTTGAATGTTTTTGAATTTCATAGCTCAGAGGCTTAATGTTGGACCAGAGCTAGCTAGCTAACAAGCTTGTGTGTGCAGAGCTGCACCAAAATTAAAAACTAATCTTACCTTTTTGTAGTTAATAAATCCAACGTGAGATGTGAAACGTCTAGTATCCTCAATTAACTAGCGTTCTCTTATTAGAATGCTTTCCCTAATTTCTGAATCATGCTTGTGAAGTCAGTAGGCTACAGCAGCCTACACACACACACACACACACACACACACACACACACACACACACACACACACACACACACACACACACACACACACACACACACACACACACACACACACACACACACACACACACACACACACACACACACACACACACACACACACACACACACACACACAGGTAGCCTACATGGGGCAGGTAGCCTACACGCACACACACTGGCAAAGATTTTCAGCTGGCTGGCAGGCAGACATTGGAATACATTTCTGAGTGACAGAAATTAGGGTTCTGTTGTGTTTTTTGTGGGACTTAAAAAATGTCCAGAACGTAAAGGAACATTATTTACTGGTTCCCATGCTTATAAAATAACGGTTTTCTTCCAGAACAGTATAGATCACTTTCATTTCTGGATCTGATTCTGTTCCTCTAAAAAATTTCTAATTTTCCGGTTTTCAGTTCTTCTCCCTGAACCGGTTCCAACCCCTGGTTTGAGTTGGTAATGAGATTTGTCAGATGGGTCATGCTGGTTATGTAGATGTGTTAGTGTTAAAGGTCAGGTGACAGGTCATGACCAGATCATACCCCACCTTTTGACCTCCCTGACAGATGACCTCTCACCATTGATCAGTAGAGCATCATCACTCCAGGTAGTGACGTGTATGTGTGTGTTTGTGTGTGAGTGCCTACAGTGTATGTATGTATATAGTAGTGCATGTCTACATGTGTACGGGTGTACGTGTGTCTGCGTGAGTGTGTTTCTATGGGTTTACAAGTTTGCGTTCCTACAGTCTGTGTACACAGTGCATATGGAAAGTATTCAGACCCCTTGATTTTGTTTCCACATTTTGTTACGTTACAGCCATATTCTGAAATGTATTCAAAAAACATTCTCTCATCAATCTACACAAACTACCCCATAGTGAAAAAGCAAAAACAGGTTTTTAAGATTTTTTTGCAAATGTGTTAAAAATAAAAGCAGAAATACCTTACTTACAAAACTATTCATACCCTTTGCTATGAGATTCGAAATTGGGCTCAGGGGCATCCTGTTTCCATTGATCATCCTTGAGATGTTTCTGAAACTTGGAGTCCATCTGTGCTAAATTCACTTGATTGGACATGATTTGGAAAGGCACACACATGTCTATATAAGATCCCACAGTTCACAGTGCATGTCAGAGCAAAAACCAAGCCATGAGGTCAAAGGAATTGTCAGTAGAGTTCCAAGACAGGATTGTGCCGAGGCACAGATCTGGGGAATGGAACCAAAACATTTCTGCAGCATTGATGGTCCCCAAGAACACAGTGGCCTCCATCATTCTTAAATGGTTTGCAACCACTGAGACTCTTCCTAGAGCTGTCCGCAGGGCCAAACTGAGCAATCGGGGGAGAAGGGCCTTGGTCAGGGAGGTGACCAAGAACCCAAAGGTCACTCTGACAGGGCTCCAGAGTTCCTCTGTGGAGATAGGAGAACCTTACAGAAGGACAACCATCTCTGTAGCACTCCACCAATCAGGCCTTTATGGTAGAGTGGCTAGACAGAAGCCACTCCTCTTTAAAAGGCACATGACAGCCCACTTGGAGTTTACCAAAAGGCACTTGGCAAACTCTAAGTGGCAGGTAGCGTTGGACTCGTAACCGAAAGGTTGCAAGTTCGAATCCCTAAGCTGACAAGGTAAAATTATGTCGTTCTGCCCCTGAATGTGCAGTTAACCCACTGTTCCTAGGCTGTCATTGAAAATAAGAATTTGTTCTGAACTGACTGGCCGAGTTAAATAAAGGTAAACCTAAAGCACTGTCAGACCATGAGAAACAATATTCTCAGGTCTGATGAAACCAAGATTGAACTCTTAGGTCTGAATGCCAATCGTCATGTCTGGAGGCACCATTCCTACGGTGAAGCAGGGTGGTTGCAGCATCATGCTGTGGGGATGTTTCTTAGTGGCAGGGACTGGGAGACTGTTCAGGATCGGGGGAAAGATGTATGGAGCAAAGTACAGAGAGAGCCTTGATGAAAACCTGCTCCAGAGTACTCAGGACCACAGACTAGGGCGACTGTTCACCTTCCAACAGGACAACGACCCTAAGCACACAGTCAAGACAACTCAGGAATGGCTTTGGGACAAGTCTCTGAAAGTTCTTGAGTGTCCCAGCCAGAGCCCGGATATAAAAATAAAAATAGCTGTGTATCGACACTCCCCATCAAACCTGATAGAGCTTGAGAGGACCTGCAGAGAAGAATGGGAGAAACTCCCTAAATACAGGTGTATCAAGCTTGTAGCGTCATACTCAAGAAGACTCAAGGCTGTAATCGCTGCCAAAGGTGCTTCAACAACGTACTGAGTAAAGGGTCTGAATACTAAATGTGATATTTCAGTTTACTCTATTTAATACATTTGCAAAATTGTCTAAAAACCTGGTGTTGCTTTGTCATCATTGGGTATTTTGTATAGATTGATGAGGAAAAAAAGCTATTTAATCCATTTTAGAGTAAGGCTGTAATGCAGCAAAAATGTGGAAACAGTCAAGGGGTCTGAATGCCTTCCCGAACACACTTTACATGCATGTGTAAACATTTGTACCGCTGTACGTGTGTGTGCGTGCATGTGTCTGCATGTGTACAGAATGCAATGCGCTTACAGAACCCCAGCAACCAGACACCCTGTCCCACAGGAAATGTTGAACACCTAACATACTTTGCCATGTCAGCAGTAGCCTAATTAACACGCTGGACATGTAGCATGGATGGGCCTCCTCAGCTTTCACCTGTTTACATGTATCCCACACCACATGTATGTGGGTTTAGTCTTGTTTTGAAGATAAAGCAGTGAGATAAATCTAGAAGATGAATCAGTTATTCAATACAAAGCCAGGTTCTATACCCAGCTCTGGGACTGGCCAGCGTTAGGGTTTGGCTGGTTGGACATCATTGAGAGTTTTGATGACATCGTCCTGGAGGGGCTTTGTATTGTATTGATCTTAACAGGCCAAGGAGGGATGGGGGGGAGGGATGGAGAGTCAGGGGGAAGGATAGAGGGAGGAGAAATCAATCGGAATGTGCTGCTGATTCATTTATGTTGGTCAGACGTGTGTGTGTGTGTGTGTGCGTATGTGTATGTTTTTGTGTGTGTGTTCTAGTCTTAGTCTAGTCTTTGCTTATTATCTGGGGAGTTGACTTAGTAGCTCATACTCTCACTGAAATACAGCTCAGTGTAAACTGTAAACTAAGTCATTTTCAGTACTGTGCACAATATTTTTCCTCATCCCCCTCTTATCTTCCCCTCACTCTCATCTTCTCATCCTGCCAACAACCAAAGATAATTTCTCCTCACCTCAGATGTTACAACAGAGGTGGATTAAAAGACTGTTGATCATTTTACTGTCTATCCATATGCTTCACACATTCTACTTTAATTTGGATCCAATTATCAGTAGTATATACTGTTGTATACAGCTGAAGTCGGAAGTTTACACACACTTCGGTTGGAGTCATTAAAACTTGTTTTTCAACCACTCCATACATTTCTTGTTAACAAACTACAGTTTTGGCAAGTCAGTTAGGACATCTACTTTGTGCATGACACAAGTCATTTTTCCAACAATTGTTTACAGTCAGATTATTTGACTTATAATTCACTGTTTCACAATTCCAGTGGGTCAGAAATGTACACACCCTATGTTGACTGTGCCTTTAAACAACTTGGAAAATTCCCGAAAATTACGTCATGACTTTAGAAGCTTCCAATAGGGATTTCACATCATTTGATTCAATTTGAGGTGTACCTGTGGATGGATTTCAAGGCCTACCTTCAAACTCAGTGCCTCTTTGCATGTCATCATGGGAAAATCAAAACATTTGTAGACTTCCACAAGTCTGGTTCATTCTTGGGAGCCGTTTCCAAATGCCTGAAGGTACCACGTTCATCTGTATGAACAATAGTAAGCAGGTATAAACACCATGGGACCACGCAGCCGTCATACCGCTCAGTAAGGAGAAGCGTTCTGTCTCCTGGAGATGAACGTACTTTGGTGCGAAAGCCGAATATCAATCCCAGAACAACAGCAAAGAACCTTATGAAGATGCTGGAGGAAACAGGTACAAAGGTATCTATATCCACAGTAAAACGAGTCCTATATCGACATAACCTGAAAGGCCACTCTGCAAGGAAGAAGCCACTGCACCAAAACCGCCATAAAAAAGCCAGACTACGATTTGCAACTGCACATGGGGACAAAGATCATACTTTTTAGAGAAATGTCCTCTTTTTTGATGAAACAAAAATAGAACTGTTTGGCCATAATGACCATCGTTATGTTTGGAGGAAAAAGGCGGAGGCTTGCAAACCAAAGAACACCATCCCATCCGTGAAGCACCGGGGTGGCAGCATCATGTCGTGGGGTGATTTTCTGCAGGAGGGACTGTTGCACTTCACAAAATAGATGGCATCACGAGGCAGGAAAATTAGGTGGATATATTGAAGCAACATCTCAAGACATCAGTCAAGAAGTGAACGCTTGGTCACAAATGGGTCTTCCAAATGCATACTTCCAAAGTTGTGTCAAAGTGGCTTTTAAGGACAACAAAGTCAAGTTATTGGAGTGGCCATTTATTTTTCATTTATTTCACCTTGATATAGCCAGGTAGGCTAGTTGAGAATAAGTTCTGATTTACAACTGCGACCTGGCCAAGATAAAGCAAAGCAGTTCGACACATACAACAACACAGAGTTACACATGGAATAAACAAACATACAGTCAATAATACAGTACAAAAGGTCTATACAGTGTGTGCAAATGATGTAGGATAAGGGAGGTAAGGCAATAAATAGGCTATGGTGGCGAAGTAATTACAATATAACAATGAAACACTGGAATGGAAGATGTGCAGATGATGAATGTTTAAGTAGAGATACTGGGGTGCAAAGGAGCAAGATCAATAAACACACACAGTATGGGGATGAGGTAGTTGGATGGGCTATTTACAGATGGGCTATGTACAGGTGCAGTGATCTGTGAGCTGCTCTGACAGCTGGTGCTTAAAGCTAGTGAGGGAGATATGAGTCTCCAGCAGCAGTGATTTTTGCAGTTTGTTCAGGTCATTGGCAGCAGAGAAATGGAAGGAAAAACGGCCAAAGGAAGAATTGGCTTAGTGGGTGACCAGTGAGATATAACTGCTGGAGCGTGTGCTACGGGTGGGTTCTGCTATGGTGATCAGTGAACTGAGATAAGGCGGGGCTTTACCTAGCAGAGACTTGTAGATGACCTGGAGCCAGTGGGTTTGGCGGCGAGTATGAAGCGATGGCCAGCCAACGAGAGCATACAGGTCGCAGTGGTGGTTGGTATATGGGGCTTTGGTGTCAAAATGGATGTCACTGTGATAGACTTCATCCAATTTATTTAGTAGTGTTGGAGTCTATTTTGTAAATGACATCGCCAAAGTCGAGGATCGGTAGGATGGTCAGTTTTACGAGGGTATGTTTGGCAACATGAGTGAAGGATGCTTTGTTACAAAATAGGTAGCCAATTCTAGATTTAATTTTGGATTGGAGATGCTTAATGTGAGTCTGGAAGGAGAGTTTACAGTCTAACCAGACACCTAGGTATTTGTAGTTGTCCACATATTCTAAGTCAGAACCGTCCAGAGTAGTGACGGGCAGGCAGGTGCGGGCAGCTATCGGTTGAATAGCATGCATTTAGTTTTACTTGCAGTTGGAGGACACGGAAGGAGAGTTGTATGCCATTGAAGCTCTTTTGGAAGTTAGTTAACACAGAGTCCAAAGAACGGCCAGAGGTATACAGAATGGTGTCGTCTGCGTAGAGGTGGATCAGAGAATCACCAGCAGCAAGAGCGAAATCATTGATGTATACAGAGAAGCCCTGACCTCAATCCTATAGAAAATATGTGGACAGAACTGAAAAAGTGTGTTTGAGCAAGGAAGCCTACAAACCTAACTCAGTTACACCAGCTCTGTCAGGAGGAATGTGACCAAATTTACCCATCTTATTGTGGGAAGCTTGTGGAAGGCTATCCAAAACGTTTGACCCAAGTTAAACAATTTAAAGGCAATGCTACCAAATACTAATTGAGTGTATGTAAACTTCTGACACACTGGGAATGTGATGAAAGAAATAAAAGCTAAACTAAATCATTCTCTCTGCTATTATTCTGACATTTCACATTATCTCAAATAAAGTGTTGATCCTAATTGAGCTCAGTCAGGGAATTTTTATTCTGATTAAATGTCAGGAATTGTGAAAAACTGAGTTTAAATATATTTGGCTAAGTATGTAAACTTCTGACTTCAACCGTATATTTGGCTTGTCACAATACAATATGTGCCTGGCTGATTCAATAAGATTTTCTCTCTCATTCTCTCTCTTTAATGCCCCCAGCTTCACTGAGCACACGTCATCTCTCTTTCATTCTCTAATTTCTTTCAGTGTATTTCCCATATTTTCCTGTTCTTTCACTGATGACTCACACTCCTGTTTTTGCCTTTTGGTGCCGTCACTTGCACACACGCACGCGCACACACACACGCACACACACGACAATCTATTCGAGGCAATTACATCAATATCAAATATTCATTACCTGGTGTAAAGTGGTTGCCGGGGTTTCTAACCCATGTTGGCCAGGCAATCGAGCAGCCGTCCCCGAGCTCCGCTGACAACAAGATCAATGGCACATTGTGAATGTCGCCCAGGATGCCATTCCGGCTCTAACTGCCTAACATAAAAGAGCCTTGCGGCTGCCATCTTGGCTCAATGCCACTGGTGTTTACGGCACCGGTTTCCCAGTTTCCTCACACCTTTGGGGAAACCCATGGGGAAATCACCAGTCAAATGTAGGATATGTACTTCTCTGAAATATGTATGCCAGGTAATAAAAGCAGAGCATATGCAGTGTGGGGTGGTATTTAGATGCAGACCTTTTAGTAGGAAAGTGACACCCTATCCCCAGGCTCAGCTCTTTGAAAAAGATAGATGTCGCCATTGTGTGTGAGTGTGTGTGTGTGTGTCATAAAATAAAGCTGTTGCTTTCTCTGCATTGATTCTTTCATGTTGCTGTTTATGTAGAAGTTGACATTTACTTTGAGATGCAAAATGGCGAGATGGGAGACGTTGGCCTCGCGTGGCTCTGTGGGGTTTCATACAGTGGTTTTATGAGGAGCTTTGAGGTATGTTTTCTATTATGGAGTTGTGGGCTGACCGATGCGCTCTCTTTTCATCTGTATGTGTGTGTATTCTTTATCCGAGCGAGATGACCAGGGCTTTAGTGCACTCACTGACTCTCCTTACTCACTGACATTTACTCTGGTTCCCTTCAGTGGGACTTTGTTCGATACAGGAGGCAAAGCTAACTGTTCTTGGAGTCAATGTGTGATGTTGCAGGGTTTTCTTTCAGCCCAGCACAAAAACACCTGATATAACTGGTTCGAACAAGACAGGCCTACTCATTCGGCTATTGTGCGTTGGACCCTCTTTGCTTTGTGTGTGTGTGTGTGTGTGTGTGTGTGTGTGTGTGTGTGTGTGTGTGTGTGTGTGTGTGTGTGTGTGTGTGTGTGTGTGTGTGTGTGTGTGTGTGTGTGTGTGTGTGTGTGTGTGTGTGTGTGTGTGTGTCTGTGTCTGTGTTTGTGTGTTTATTATGTGTTTGACTGTCTTCACTGTGTATATTTGTGCGTGTGTGTGTGTTTGACACACTATTTGCTAACGTGTGTGTTTCAGGCCTGGTGAAGCTGGGAATCCACTGTGTCACGTGTCAGAAAGTGGCCATCAAGATCGTCAACAGAGAGAAACTCAGCGAGTCTGTCCTCATGAAGGTAAGACCATGGGCTTGACACCAGATGTAGCAATGGAGAGCCATATGGCCTTTGTTGTTGTTATTGTTTGAAAAAGAGGGTAATATGACCCGGCCTTCCTGTCACTGTAGTAGAGAGAGTAGAGTGTTGTCCTGCAGGGTCTGACAGTATGACAGGAGGTCTTCCAGGGATAGTGCTGTTATGTAAAACAGAAGAATAGAGATGCCTTCCTAACCTTCCATAGCTCTTTATCTTTGTGTCAGTGTGTGTGTGTGTGTGTGTGTGAGAGTTTTGGGGCCTATGAATGACAAAGTATGTTAGGCAACACTTCTGCATTTCCTCATTAGACCACTACCCATCAATACCTAGACGAGACTTTGCTTCTCTGCAATTATAAGCCCTTATGGTAGAGTAAACCATTGGAGTGAGGAAAATGGAGCAGGCCTTAATCTGATTTTGTATAATGACCTTTCATGGGATGCAGCATATTCTCTATCTCAGGACATCACACCGAAGCATCTCATTGGGATGTAATTGGATCGTGGGCAGATTTAATTTGAATGGGGTGCAGCGCATACATACAGCATACTGTATGTGCTCTCACATGCACACGCAGATGCACGCACGCACACATACACACACACACACACACACACACACACACACACACACACACACACACACACACACACACACACACACACACACACACACACACACACACACACACACACACACACACACACACACACACACACACACACACACACACACACACACACACACACACACACAAACACGCACACACTTCAGTAGTGCCAACACTTCAATATCCTGAGAGTGAGATAGATGGTGTGCCAGTGCAGGAGGTTAGTGTGGTGCTTGGCACTATCACACTGCTTTGTCCTCCGCACAGAGAAAGGGTCACAGGCAGCCATGGGTGACAAATGTTGTTAATAAAAAACACCCTGGCTGGTGTGTATGCGTGTCTGTGGGCTAAATATCATGACTCCATCGGGCCCACTAGGATGTAGTCGGGGAGATTTTCTGTTGACCAAGCACATGCTTTGCTTTGCCTCATTCCCGTGGTCACCCCTCAGTAGGGAAGATAACCGTGTGTGTCTTTTGTCAGTCTGCACAGGAGTATGTGCAGTACGCTATGCACATACAGGTGTGCCCTATGCACTAACCAAGGCAGTGGAATAAGTAGAGTTTGGTAAGATATGTGTTTGTATACAGTAATAAAAAATTCAACAAATAAATTGATCACATACACAGGGTGTAGCGAAATGCTTGTGTCACGCTGGCGTGAAGAGATTTGGGAGACAGGCACAGGAATGCGTATTCGGGGTAATGAAATGAAAGTTCCAGAGGGATCCGTGACAGTGACCCCACCCCACCCCCCGCGCTGCACTAGCGGCGCAACGGCACCGGTCTAGAGGACGATCACGGGAACACAGTGCTGGTCGATCAGGGCACAATGCAGCTGCCGAAACGGCGGCGGTGTCGGACGAACCAGTGGGAGTGGCGTCGGACGGATCGGTTGTGACGGCTCCAGACAGGCCAGTTGTGGCCGCTAAAGTGGCGTCGTCAAACGGACCCGTTATGGCAACGTCCGGCGGCCCAGTTGCAGCTGCCGAAGTTGCGGCGGCACTGGATGGACCAGTCGGAGCGTAGTCGGACGGGCCATTCCCACTGTCTCCCTTAATGGTCGATTTTTCTGTCACGTTGGTACAGTATGAAGGGATATCGAGAGACAGGCGCAGGGATGCATAATATATTTTTTTATTCAGCCCATATTATGTCGTGCCGTGTAAAGGCACCACCGTGCGAAAACCAAACAAACACATAACAGAACACAGGGTTGAAACCCAAACAAAAGAGCGAGGAGTACCTCGAATAAATAACACCAGCGCACAATGATTATCACACGGGACGAGACCTGTAATCATCTGCGCAATCCACAAGGGCACGAAAGCCCAAATACACAGCACAGATACTCTGCAGGGTCCCTGCAGATGAGCAGGGTTGGAAGTGTGTGGCTACTGAGAACGAGAGCCCACAGTCCTATGGAGCGGGCCGCGTTGGTGGCACTCTGTTATCCTCAAAGCGGGCGAAGAAGGTGTTTAGCTTGTCTGGGAGCAAGACGTCGGTGTCCACGACGTGACTGGTTTTCCCTTTGTAATCCGTGATCGTCTGTAGACCCTGCCACATATGTCTGAGCCGTTGAATTGTGACTCAACTTACATTGAGTTACAACGGGAATAACTGCACTGTTTGTATTTGACCATATTCCCAGTCTACTTGCCTTGGTTAAATGCGTTGGTTGCCGCTTCCAGTTTAGCGCGAATGCTGCCATTTATCCAC